>NC_134493.1:31579950-31879950 GCF_040206685.1 Ascaphus truei | reverse complement strand
GCTGTGTTTAAATATTCAAACAAGCCGCAGTTAATATGTCCCCTGACAGACGTCCAAGGCATGAAGTGATCTGTTCATTTGCCAAAGTCTTCAAACACAAATCAAAGTAGCAAACACAAAGTGCAATCTAGATTCCCTTCCAACTACCCTTACACTCCAGATCCATAAAGCTCAGTTAATTCCAGGCTCATAACGTGACGTTAAAAACAGAAAGTGAATCCCTGCGCTTCTCCCATTGGGCCAAATATATGGGGGGAAATATACACAGTGAAACCCAAGTCTGTAAGACAAAGGAGACTTTTGGTTGCATCTTTTGATCAAATCATGACAAGCCTGCTAACCAACGTCAAGGTAAGTCTCAGTAGCAGGTCCCTATGCTAAATGCATACACATTCTAGTGAATTATGTGAAATATGCCCTAACGGGGTTATTAAACAATGCATATGTTTCTGTGACTTAGTGTACTTACAAACTGGTATATACCAGTAAAGATACTCGCATATAGGCAAGTCTTAAGCCACTTACTACTTGTGAAGTGGAAAGTGACATATAAAAGTGAACTTGCTCTTACTAACGTGATGCTACCTAAGGGCTGTTATATACAGCATGCGGCCGTGTGGCCCCGCGTTCCTATGCGAACGCGCTGCATGCTTTTCCTGTCTATAGAGCCGGGAGCTGCAGGTAATGTGTGTGTGTGTGTGTGTGTGTGTGTGTGTGTGTGTGTGTGTGTGTGTGTGTGTGTGTGTGTGTGTGTGTGTGAGTATATGTGTGTGCATGGGTTGTGTGAGTGAAAGGAAGTCCTAAATAAGATTTTTTAAAGAAAAAAAAAAGTTTAATAAATATTTTTTTTTGTAGTTCTGCAATCATATACACACACACACACACACACACACACACACGAGCGCAGGCAGCGGCGCAAAAAGATGATTTTCCTCATCTTCGCCGCTGTCTGTCGGCTCCCCTCTCCCTGCCGTGCGCGCGCGCGGCCATTCTGTAGAAAGGCTGACTAACGTCAGCCAGATAAAAATCCGCGCACACGCACGGCGTAGCACGCGCCCGGCACTATAGAACGTGCCTAACACCGGAGTGGATGTTCTGACTTTACATGCTATCCTCAAAGCTAATTATATGCAGAAACAACCAAACGACATCTCATTAGCATCGGCTTAATGTTACATTATTGCAGCATAACACTGCGTTATCTTCCAATAATGTGCGCCTGTACCCGTCGTGACGTTACTCCTATCCAGCATATGAGCAGCTCTGTGGCTGATACTATACTCCTCATACTGTACATCGACCTTGGCCCCCTGCAGACGCACTTACCAGAAAACCCTCCTACTGTCTCTGTACGTTATTCCTACTACGCAATTAGATTGTAAGCTCTTTGGGGCAGAGACTCTGTGGACGGACGTTCACAGAGGTACACAATTAGGAGGCTTTATAACGTGAAATTATAATAGGCTTTATTCTGCCTGTTCCTTTTCATCAGGAAAATTATCCAAACACAGGGGGGGGGGGGGGGGGGGAACAAAGCTTCCATTCACTTGGGAGTAATTCTAGTGAAAACACTATGCAACCAATTCACATCTCCCTAGTCAAGCATTTCTCCCCAGCCCCAAACATAGCATGAAAATAAGCAGATATAAGCAGTCTCTTAATAATGAAAGTCTTATCTGTTTATCAGCTGTAGAGTAAGCTTCTCTGTTCTCCTGGAACCGCACTGAGCGTGCACAGAAAATCAGCATCCAGGTTTAGAAATCTTATTTGGGCCTTGTGTCTTGAAAGCAGCTCTGCTAACTTTGGCAGAGCTCAAAACAAGTGTGTCTCCAAGTTCAGCTCAGGTGTCAGCTAAAGAGTTCTCACTTCCTGTTTCAAAAGACAGGCTTTCTAAGCCATCTAATTCAGGCAGGTGGTGTTTAGTAATTAACTACAAGAGGTTAACCACCACACTGCTGGATTAAAGACACATTACTGAACAGGGATAAGTCCCCTGTTACAGACTCCTTTTCCTAATGTTACCTTTATGTCTGAAAGCGCTTCTACCCATGATCTGTTATTTGTATTATTTGCTATTTATATGATTGTCACGTGTATTACTGCTGTAAAGCGCTATGTACATGAATAGCGCTATATAAATAAAGATATACATACATACATACATACATACACACACACACACACACACACACACACACACACACACACACACATACATACACACACATACATACATACATACACACATACACACACACACACACACACACACATACATACATACACACATACACACACACACACACATACATACATACATACATACATACATATCCAGACCCCGAAATAGAGGTTTTGGTGAATTGGAGAGAAAGAGGAGAGGGAAGTAACTCTGTTATTTAAAAATAAATACCCAATTGTGGCATTACACAAACTCAGACCCTGTAAAAGCCCTATGTCGGGGTCTGGATGGGAGTAACGCCATGTTTAGGTATGACCTAACTAACGTGACGGTAAGTGCCTGTGATTGGCGGTCTGTAGGGGAGATCTAGGGAGAGCGCAGGGGGTGGGGCCATGACCGGGCACGGCCATGACGGGGCATATCTGCTCTGCCATTCGCTGCGCACGGCCACGTGACTGCGTCGTGGCACAGGAAGACAAAGTTCTTGTCTTCCCTGCCAGCGTGCGCATCACAGCGTTTTGCGAGCCCACACAGCCACTGGGGCTGCCCCATAGAGGGGAGGGCTGTGGTGTGTGGCGCGCACGCTGTAGCACGCGCCGCTGTGTCCACCGGGGACTCAGCCTGACACACTTCAGTGGATACACAATGTTATCATACTGCCTCATTCGCATGTCATTATGCAATGCTCTTTACGGAGAAAAAATGGCCATGTTATGTTATTGTCCTTTAAAGATAGCATTTAGTCTTCGTATGTATATCTTTATTTATATAGCGCCAAATGTGTACTCAGCGCTTCACAAAGACTACAGTACAGGGAATTATAATAATACAATAAGCGCAGCCAAGTCAGACAATAGGAAGGGAAATCCCTGCCCCGGAGAGCTTACAATCACATGATGTTAACATCACATTAAGTGTATCTGGACCTTAGTGAGAGCCAGGACCTGCAGATATATATATATATATTTGTCACTTTTTTTACTCACCATAACGTAACTCAGTATATATATATATATATATATAGATATAGATATAGATATAGACACACACACAGACACACACACAGACACATACATTAAACGGTGCTAAGCCATTAGACACCATATGACCCAATTCAAGTGAGTTGGCCATAAGATATCTCACAGTCTTAGTAAGTAGAAACTTTAATGTTAGATGCGGGAAGGTATGTGATTGGAAAGATTTTGATGATAGACATCTAAATATGAACATTTTAAAATAATTTGCAATAAAAAAAATCCAATCATGGAAACCTCAATATTCAACAAAAAGATACGGATCTAACGTGGCATGTAAGTAACACTATAGAACTCACGTGTCGGAAACTACATAGGGTCTGAGGTTTGCATCAAATTGCTGTTTACGATAGTTGTACAGTAGAGGACTTTCTTTGGCATGATGATGTGTTCATGAGTGAGGGAGATGTTTAGATTCTTCCCTTCCCTATGGAAATATATTGTACAACTTGGAGTGTACAGATAAAGGCTATGGGCTTTCAAGTAGAAAACTTGGTTTTCTTCCCATGTAACTTTGGAGTAATCACCTTGTGCCCCATGCAAACAACGGAGTGCCAACCTTAACAGTGCCATAGGGTCATTTTGGGAATGGGGCAAGGACCGACATACACGGCCCTCATGACCTTACCCCAACGACACAGGCGGATCAGTATGGCGTGTAATATAGTGCACCCGCGAGCGCTACCGTGCGCACATGCGTCAATTAGAATTGGCTGTATCCAGGCCTGACGTTCTATACTTCAGCCGCGCGCACGCACGGCAGTGAGCGTTTAGCCGGCAGATCGGAGGAAAGACCTGAAAAGTATCTTTTCGCGCTGCTGCCGTTGCACGTCACGCTCTTTAGCCAATCACAGTGAGGCTGCAATACAGATTGAGGACAAACTAGCTGAATTGAACACAGGTTCGCTCCTATGTTTCCATTAAAATGACAACTATTTGAATAATTTAAAGTTTTTAAAAACCGCAATACACTTTAAATGTTTTTTTTATACACAACCACGCCACTGCTTAGAACTATATAAACGAAAAGCACGTGCATGCGCAATGCCGTGTGCCCCCGCACGCACACCAGCACCTACTATATAACAAGCCTAAGGGATGCGGGCGCAATATGAATGAGACAGTAGGACTTCCTGAGAAGAGGGGATGAGAGAGGGGGATGTTACTATGTAATCTCTACACAAACCATCACACGGCCCCACTGCCGGGATGTCCATGTCACGCTGTCACCACTAACATTTTGCCCGGGAAGTGGACACGTTGGCACTGCAGTTGGAGAATTCCGCTGCTTTCCCAACATACTGTAGAAGGAATTGTGTCATTGCAACTTTTCTGTCTTGGGAAAAGTTGCCTATGTTTGTAAAAAGCAAAGAAAACACAGGGTGATGTGTCGGGCACGTCGGATCTGGTAGTGAAACTTGACACAAAGTAGGTCAATCCATCATCTCTGCTGCTTGTGGACGGGAAGGTGATGGCAGAGCACAGATCAGCGCGCTGCTTCGGAGCTGTTAAATATTGATGATTCAGTCTGGGAACAAGCTGCCAGGTAATGAGGGCAGCGGGGAGGGGTGTTACAGGATGGGCCTGGGGAGCAATTAGTTACATGGGTTAGTTAACCCCTTCACTGCCAGAGGGGCTAGCAAGGCATTGCAAAGGGCTAAAGGCTTCAACATCAGCTGCTGAAGCAGTAACCCCTCCTAGCCAATATGCTTTATTTTGTAATTCTCTCTTTATTTGTAGTTACTTCCCAGGATAATATTCTAATGACCAGCTTTGGTCAGTGCTAGTTTTTAAATGAGGCCCTTCTTTAGGGTTAGGGGACATTGGGGGGGGGGGGGGGTAGGGGGGTTGAGGCTATGGATTTAGCTCTGCCGCTGTTATTATTAGCAGTCATCATGTTAGGGACTCTGTTCTCTGTGCAAAAGATTTAGGTGAGTAGAAGTGTGTAAGTCATACTTGGTTACTTGGTGTTGCTATATATTGTAGCATGGAGATTTTGGACAAGGGACACTAAACGTACTGGATCTTTAGTCTTCTAAAAATACATAACATTCCTTTCTAATTTAGGAACCTGTTTCTGCGCAAATCAGCTCTGGTTGTATCAGCATTATCAGGGAATGCTACATTCTAGCAGATATGTTCTGTACGGGTATTAGAGTTTTGTATAACAGTGTGACAATGAACACCACTGTACAGTAAGACCATTGTGTTATCAGTAGGACACGCAGTCATACATCGTGGTACAACATAATACTGCACTTAATTACCATCCTGAGCTTCTGTGTGTGTTTTCCTTTCTGATAATAAGGGATCTACCTAAATTTACATTTTACTTCTAACAACATAGCTATAGTTAGTGCTAGAAAATAGCAGCGCAAATTGCTTATTTAATGGCCCATGAAGAGGTTACTTAGACTCAATAGTCTCCACGATGTTTCCATCCCCTATATAACCTCAGTTCGGCAAATGGATACAGATTTAGGACCAACAGGAGCAGCTGTCTTGGATATATTTACCACCATCAGTTTAAGGGTTTCTATTTAATACCCTGTGTTTACTGACTGAAGCAAGAGCGAATTCTTACAAGACTTCAAAGGGATAGGCAGGGCCTCTTTCTTCTTCTTTCTTCAAAGTATTAACAGATTAAGAGTGAAGGCGTTATGATGAAGGATGGATAGGTTTATTATAGCACAGGCCACACTTCTAGACATATATCCAACATTTGAGTATATTTGCAAAATTAGTGAATTTCAGGCACCTGTGAACAAATATCACAAAGATTTGCCAAGCACAGTGTCCTGATTAACATCCTCCCACAAACTCATCCAGATTTGCAGGGGATTTTCATGCAAAATTAGGCCGCCTTCCCATACACTTCCATGAACTTTGGTGGCTAAAAGCAATTGCCAACGTCTGAAAAGGCTTCTTCAGTATATCCTCTCGGGCACTTACTATTTCCCATGCTGATAACTCCTGAACGGAGCATCAGATTCATAAAAATTCAAAGCGCGTTGGAAAAGGCGAGGAGAAAACCGATTCAAGTCCAAGAAGAAATGGAGATCAGTGCAAAGTGTCGCTTCAAGTAAGAAAATAAGTAAGAAAGGCTTAGTGACTTCACAACTTTCTTTAAGAATTTGCACAAACGTTTTGCCCCCACGTGAAATGTTCAGTAAACTCGCACAAAGTTACAGGAAACCTGCAGCTCATTTACAGGATAAATCTGCCATAACATGAGAGATTTCAGCTCTAACGCTTTCTCTAGCATTTTAACATATTTAAAATGGTTCTGATCAAACGGACCGACGTGTGAAACCTCCGGCGTCTTTTCTTCAATGAGATTGCCGCATCGGAAACAGAATTTTGCTAGGATTGTATGTATTTGTTCCTTTATTCCACTTTTTGGAGATTTCGGACGGAGGAGCTAAAGGGAAGAGCCGCAGAGAATGGGCCTGATGACAGGGTTCATCCCCCGAAAGGTTGCCCCCCTTAATCTTCTCAATATTTGGCTCCTTGTACCTTTGTTTCCTTTTTCTGTATACCCTCTTACTTTTGTGCACCGTTTTGGCGCTTTGTGTTCATTCCCATCCTGTATTCCTTGTGTGCATTGAGTCTCCCCCTCTTTTGTTGCGCCCATGTACCCCACCTACATCATCGTATTTGTGGGTAAGTATTATTTCTTCATATGTTCACTGTTCTGTTTTGATTCGTGTGATTGCCACAGGTACTTACATTGTGTTTTCTGCATATAGATAACGATCGCCCCTTTTTGCTGACTTCAATGTATCTTCATTTGTTCTGTTTGAGTGCCTCCAGTCCTCAAGCCCCCCCCCCCCCTCACACCCCCCCCAACATGTCAGGTTTTCAGGATATCCCAGCTTCAGCACAGGTGGCTCAGAGGTTCAGTCAAAGACTGAGCCTCTGATTGAGACACCCATGCTGAAGAAGGGACTGATTAAGCCACCTGTGCTGAAGCAGGAATATCCTGAAAACCTGACCTGTTGGGGGGGGGGGGAGCATTTGAGGACTGGAGTTGAGCACCCCATATACTTTGAATATGTGAAAGCTCCTATCAGCGAAAATTAGGCAAAGGAAAATGGGGACACTTTTCCATGTCCAACTTGAATTAGGCCAATGAACCTTCATCAGGGAGTAAGTAGGAAAGGGACTCGTTATAAATATGAGGGAGAGTAAGCCAGGATACAACAGCGGAGTGAGCAGTACTGTGAATTGTACAATCGATCCTGTAATGCCCAAGTGTGGGGAAGGCTCACGGAGGAATCCCTGTTGCAAACGGAAAACTACAAACGGATTTCACAGTCATGTACTTCTTGGAAGAGGGACGGGAACGTACAGGGGGAAAGCGGCACCAGAATCAGAGGCGGTACTCTGAGGCGGGAGGGTGACAGCTAAGAGGAAATGTGAGGAAGTGTTCCTTCACAGAAAGGGGGGTGGATTCGTGGAATCGCCTCCCAGCAGAGGTGGTGGGGGCTAATACAGTAAGGGAATCCAAACGTGGTTGAATACATTCTGCTGAGTGGTGAAGTTGTTGATCCTCCATTAATTTCATCTCTGTACTCTTGCGTATTGGGCTGCATGGAGTAACAACCAGCGTGATATGTTGCATTATAAGCTGTGACTGTGTACCACAGGATCATACTAAGGTTAAGGTTATCCTAAATGTGAAAGAAAACCAATGATCAGATTGGAAAATCCGCCGCCCCTTTATTTATTTATAAAATATTTTACCAGGAAGTAATACATTGAGAGTTACCTCTCGTTTTCAAGTATGTCCTGGGCACAGAGTAAAACAAATAATACATGGTTACAAGTACAGTTACATAAATGAACAAGGTATACATTATATACAAGACATTGCATGCACAGTTAAAGAAAATATATATTATGAGCGTATGAAACAGTTACAGACCAGATTAAAGTGTGAGACAGCCTTAGATTTGAAAGAACTTAAGCTGGTGGTGGATATGAGAGTATCTGGTAGGTTGTTCCAGTTTCGGGGTGCACGGAAGGAGAAGGAGGAACGTCCGGATACTTTGTTGAGCCTTGGGACCATCAATAGTCTTTTGGAGTCTGATCTCAGATGATAGGTGCTGCATGTGGTAGGGGTGAGGAGCTTGTTCAGGTAGCTGGGTAGCTTGCCCAGAAAGTATTTGAGGGTGAGACAGGAAAGGTGAACTTTGTGCCTAGACTCTAGTGATGACCAATCTAGTTCTTTGAGCATTTCGCAGTGATGTGTGTTGTAGTTGCATTGGAGAACAAAACGACAAATTGAATTGTAGAGGGTGTCAAGTTTGCTAAGGTGGGTTTGAGGAGCCGAGCCATATACTATGTCTCCATAGTCAATAATTGGCATTAGCATCTGCTGTGCAATACGCTTTCTGACCAGGAGACTTAGGGAGGATTTGTTCCTGTAAAGTACCCCTAGTTTGGCATAGGTCTTGGTTGTCAGGGTATCAATGTGCATTCCGAATGTTAAGTGGGAGTCAAACCATAAGCCCAGGTATTTAGGTGTTAGGGTGGTGTTAGCGTTGGTTCTAATCAGGAGCTCAGTCACTGGAAGCTTTACAAATTTAGTCTTGGTCCCAAATACCATTGTTACAGTCTTGTCAGTGTTTAAAAACAGTTTGTTTTGGGAAATCCAGTTTCCGAGTCTCAAAAAGTCAGACTGAAGTATGTGTTGAAGGTCAGAGAGGCTATGGCTGTGTGCATATAGGATTGTGTCATCTGCATACATGTGTATTGAGGCTTCCTTACAAGCTGTGGGAAGATCATTAATGAACACTGAGAAGAGTAGGGGCCCCAGAACAGAGCCTTGCGGGACACCACAGGTGATATCCAGGGGGTTGGAGTTAGTGCCTGAGATGGACACATGTTGGGATCTTTCTGATAGGTAGGACTGAAACCAGTTTAAAGCATGTTTCCCTATTCCAGAGCTCTGGAGTTTGTTAAGCAGGATAGCATGATCAAGTGTGTCAAAAGCCTTTGCAAAATCTAGGAATACTGCACCAGTGAGTTGTCCCCGTTCCATTCCACACTGGATTTCATTGCAAACTTTTAGCAGGGTAGTTACGGTGGAGTGTTTGGGACGAAACCCAGACTGGAATTGGCTAGGGAAATTTGTCTTGGTATAGAAATCTCTTAAATCGCCCCTTGGCACGTAGCTGTTGCGGCCGCCCTCTTGTTGCCGCCCCCCCTCCTCCTCCTGAACCGCAGCGTCAAATGAGGCCGCGGACGTCACAAACAAGGGTTCGCCATGGTAATGTGACATTACCATGGCAACAAGACACCATGTGATGTCACGTTGGTGACGTCCGCGGCGTTATTAGACGCTGGAATTCGGAAGGAGAAGGAGGGCGGCTTCGAGGAGTCGGCCGCCACAGCAGCGTGCCTTCACATCAGGCCCCATTGACCCGAGAGCGCGGCAAATGTATATGGGGGCGGCCATCTTTGCCGCCCTAGGCCCGGGCCTAATGGGAAAACCGCTACTGGTTATACAGAGGCCCAAGTGGTTCTGATCTGTCTACAAATTCTATGTTTTTATGTCAATAGGTTAGGGGAAAAAAAGGTATTGCTGCACAGCTTTGTAATCATCTGCTCTGTGTCGTAGTTATACCAGCTTCTAGGCTGAAGAGTATAAATGGTTTTCATTACTTCTATACAGAATTATTTCACATACTGCTTTGAATATCCCATTGAATATTTGTAGGAAGCTTTGTTTCACGGTGTGAGCTGCAATGTATATGATATCTCCCAGCTCCCAGCATACAAAGGGGTTCGTGTTTTTCCCAGCAAGCACAAAGCATGGTAATTATCCACGCTGGCGTCCAGACAAAGTGATTTATGAATCAGATTGGATTTCTCTGTAAATAAAAACAACAGGGACAGCCCAAGATCAGCCGTTGTTTCACATCCATTTTATTGAGTATCTTTTAATCTTGTCTCATTGGTATAAAGTATCTAGAGTAGCCAACCTAGGAATGAAACCGTGCTAGAAAAGTGCTTCTACCCTGAAGAGCTTACAGTCCTAGCATGGGGAGAAAGGATATACATGGGTGTATATTTTGATTTATATAATGCCAAGGATGTGCGCAGTTCTTTCCAAAATAGACATTACAATGCATTGGGGCGAAAAATAGAATAAAAGCATCAAACATCAAATCAGACAACAGGGAAAGAAATCTCTTCCCCAGACAGCTTGCAGGGGAGACTCGGAGAGGCAGGATTGAGAAGTGCAGTGGGAGGTAGTGTCTGGTGTTGGGAGTTTGGGTAAGAACCTTTGTGGTTGTGGGAGGGGCAGTGAGTCCAGGCTATTGAATTAAAATAAGAAACAAAGAAGTCCAGAGCAACATCCAATGGGACAAAAATACACAGTGAAATACCTATGTATCTCTTGAAAAAGGGTCATGTAGTTAACCCTTTGGCCAAAGCGTATACGCCTGCGAGCCACTTTCAAGGCATGACCATAATATCGCAGGTCCTAACACTAACTAACCAGCTGCATGAAAAGAAAACCCGCTTACTAGGAAAGTGGGGAGGGGCGAGCTTAAACCCTGGGAGCTAATTTGGTCATGCCTTGATGTATGTATATGGCTAAGGGTTGTTCATGTAATATGAGCTTGAGATAAAAGGTGGCACTGTGTGCTCATTTGCATGTCATTTCCCAGAATCCCTTGCTGCAGTGGAAGTGCTGTGTGCTGGGCGATAATGGTGAAAGACAGGGTTGCAGACCTGTCTAAGACATGCAAATGAATATACAGTAATATTTACAGTTGCTTTATGTATATATATGTATACCTTGATTATATATATATATTGTGGTAATTTTGGGGGGTTTCAGAGAGCTTACTGGGTATCTGTGCGACAGGCTATTGAATTGCTTCATTTGGAGGTGGTCACAACGTGCTGTCACTGAAACAGGGGTACTAGACGGAGTTGTCATGTTTGCGGTGTTATTAGTTGTAATTTCATTGGTTTCTTGATCCCTTGAGCACCATAAAAGACTTTTCGGGCTAAATACCCAACCGTTCCAGTTTCAAAACCGGACCTTGAAGGTGTTCCGGTCCCAATGTTTTGAGTCTAGTTTGGGAGTTTCCATCCTGAATTAATGTGCCATGGTTTATAACTAGGGATTCCGGTATTTGGGGGTTGTTATTTATTTTTTTATCAGTGTTTATTTAATTATTTTTTTTAAATATTTTTCCATATGCAAAAAAAAATTGTTGTTTTTCAGTTTTTAAATAATATATAACAATAAAAAAAGAGCAAAACACTTGTGTAATACTGTGTTTAGCTTTTTTTCTGTTAATTTTGGGGGGATCTGTGTGCTGGGGGGCAGGCAGGGGAATAGTGTTTTGGGAGATCTGTTTGCTGGGGGCAGGGGATCTGGGGGCAGGGTAATCTGGGGGGCTGAGGATCTGTGTACTGGAGGCGGGGGATCTGTGTGCTGTGGGGTCTGGGGGCAGGAGATCTGTGTTCTGCGGGCAGAGGGATCTGTGTACTCAGGGCTGAGGATCTGTGTGCTGTGGGCACTGAGATCTGTGTGCTGGGGGTGGGGGGATCTATGTTCTGGGGGCAGGGGGATCTGTGTTTTGGGGCATGAGATCTATGTTCTGGGTCCAGGCGATCTGGGGGCCGGGAGATCTGTGTGCTGGGGGCAGGGCAGGGGGGGGAGGGAGGGGTCTGTGTGCTGGGGACAGGAGATCTGTGTGCAGGGAAATCTGGGGGCAGGGGATCTGTGTTCTTGGGGTAGGGGGATCTGTGTGCCGGGGAGATACTGAGGGCTGAGGATCTGTGTGCCGTGGGCAGGGGGATCTGGGGGCAGGGGATCTATGTACTGGGGGCATTGGGATCTGTATTCACATGGCACGGGAAGCGCACCATATGGGAACACTTCCTCAAGGAAAATAATTGGCGACTAAATTAAATTCTTCATTTTCCGGTCTTTAGCAATTTTAGCCAAAAAAAAGACAAGGATTGGTCGCTGGTGTGTTTATCGTTTATTTGTGGTTACAACCGAAAACTTGAATTCCCAAATTTTTAAAAGAGGCGGCCACACAAGCTCAGATCTCCCTGAGATACAACAGGTAACAGACCAGTGGATTTCCAACTTGCTTG
The DNA here is from genome assembly GCF_040206685.1 of Ascaphus truei. NCBI lineage: Eukaryota > Metazoa > Chordata > Amphibia > Anura > Ascaphidae > Ascaphus > Ascaphus truei. The sequence goes on along the minus strand of NC_134493.1, from coordinate 31,867,602 downwards.
GCTCCTCCCTGTGCTCATCGGGAGGTTCGTATTAATTCTGTGATGAGGTTGACCCTTCTCAGAAAGGGCAGGTTCATTTGGACTTTGAAAGCCTCCAACCTATTCCGCGTCTTCACTTTAATTTCTGAGTGCCAATTAGCAATATAGTATCATTGGTTACTTGGGATCTCCTACAGAGAAATTTAGAATGGCAGCAAAAAGTCAATACATTAACCCCTTCACTGCAACATGAAGATACTCATGCCCATCTTTCCACTCGATGCATAACGAGTTAACCCCTTCACTGCTAATCCCTCTGGCAGCAACATGACTATCCAATGCAAGAAATATGTCCGGTTTTAGAGAAGGTACCATTCAGTATACCTGAGCTGATAGGAGCGGGGATAGTGGTGTGTAAAATATTGTAAACACTTACACGGCCTTGTGTAAATGTTGTCACATCAAGGTCTCTCTTCTCTCCTACTTTTTTCTTCTTTTTCTTTCTTCTTTCTCCCGTGTCTTTCTTTTGTGGGGGTTCTTCTTCTTTCGACCAAATAGTCGCCTCTTCAGTCTCACAACGAGTTTCAATTGTGGTATCCCCCTCGGAGCAAATGGATCTAGATAAAAAAGATTGAGGGACAAGTACCAGTAAAATATAACAAGACCTATTCAGATGATTATATGTAATAAATGCAGAAAATACTGCAAACACTCACACGGGCAAGTGTGAGTGTGCTCCTGGGGGAGGTGTCTTTGTCCTCCTCACATGAGAAAGTTCATACATAGAACTTTGATAATCTTGATAGTGAAAACTATTTGTGGGGGAAAGGGGAGGGAATATAATAAAAATAAGACCAAGATGCTCACACGGCCATGCGTGAGCTCACACTGGAGTTTGGTATCTTTGAACTCCTCCTTGAGAGTCCAACACTGCTTCCAAGTAGAATTGCTCTGCGTGCTGTTGCGGCTAAAAATAACTCTAAAATAGCGTAAGCCAACTGAATCTTTAATAAAAATAAAACATACAAAAAATAGTCTAAAAAGCACACAGTCTACACGACATGAGTGCCGAAAGTAAAGAAAAAAGGCCAGTCTTTAGGGAATTTAAGCAGGGCGTCAGGCGCGCAGCTAACTCTGCCCGCGTCCGGGCGTTGTGCTGAGCTCCTACTTCCTGCTCCCGACGGTGGCCGAACACGTTCAAAATGCTATAGAGTCTTGAGCTACGCGTTTCGCCCTGAGGAAGCCCAAGAAAGGGCGAAACGCGTAGCTCAAGCCCCTATAGCATTTTGAACGTGTTCGGCCACCGTCGGGAGCAGGAAGTAGGAGCTCAGCACAACCGTGTAAGTGTTTACAATATTTTACACACCACTATCCCCGCTCCTATCAGCTCAGGAATATTTGACTTCATCACATTGAATTCAGTTCCTCCCATCACCTCTCAAACCTGTGCTCCCCCTTTTCCCTTGCTTTTCTGTATCAATAAGGATCCTGGATAGGTCCTACGGGGGTTTTTGATTCACAGGAAGAGACTTTGAAGCAGATGGGAACCTTATATACCACATAAGGTTGTTACGTTCTGGAAAATATTCCATCACCATTTATTTATTATTTTTTATACATTTCGCCTAGAGGGAGCGCCCGGGTACTCTTCCATTACCATTCAGTATACCACCTTGGTCCCAGCTATCAAAAAGGGTGCACCTTTTCATAGGTCACAGATCGCAATGCAACGACAATTCTGCACCAAAGGGTTCATTTGTATCGTGGCATTTCCTGCCTCCGGTGTGAACGTGTGATAGTGTTAACCTCATGTATTAAAGTAACAGAGAAGTGAGAAGGGGGAGGGAGTGTGATCTTGGACCTACAGACAATGAAAAGTTACACGTTTTCGAACCTCGCACAGTGTGGCACATCGGGCAGAAGCACAAACACAGGAAGGTATTAAACCCGGTATTGCAGAGAGATGGTGTCTAACGGAGAATCGCAGCGCTGGATCTGTGTAGCACAGGGAATATGGGGGGCGGTTTTTATCAAGCAAAGGCATTGATCCTGTGATTGATCTTCTGCCTGGGGTATTGATTGGTGAGGTCATCCATTATGAATTATTCATGTTGATCCTTCTGCCGTTGATACGGCAAATCACTTGCACAAAGTGGGGAGGCTGAGCCATTCCTTTAACCGTGTGTTAATCAAGCAGATGCCATCAGCCAAGGTGGCACATTTCACTTAACCTCTTCAGTGCCATAGAAGCCAATGAGGCGTGGCAATGAACGTGTTGAAGCAACGTAAGACACTCATCTATTTCCCTTCCTTATGCATTGTTCTATAAAACCACAATTCAGGTGTTTTTTTTAACCCTTACACTGTTGGTGTGGCTGCATTGCCTTGGCTGCTACATCCGATCAACAGTGTTAAACCAGAGTCTGCTGTGGCCAGCCTGACCCGACCAGCAGTTTGTAAAACGATTTTGTATATGACATCCCTTTCCTGTATGTCCCTTGCACATGGAAAGGTGACAGCGGCAAAATACTCACCATGTTTGCCGTCCCAGGTCTTACAAGGGCCAAATGGTTTCAGGACAAAGGTCCAAAGATGTATGATAGATGTACCTCTTTATCATAGTTATCGTGTTACATAGTAAATGAGGTTGAAAAAAGACATAAGTTCATCAAGTTCAACCTATGCTAAATTTAGACAACAGATACTTTATCCTATATCCGTACTTACAGTATATTGATCCAGAGGAAGGCAAACAAAAAACCCCAGTGACATATCATCCAATCACATCTCATAAGGGGGAAATACATTCCTTCCTGACTCCAGATAATGGCAATCAGATTACTCCCTGGGTCAACATCCTTCCCATGTTTACTTATTTGGTATATCCCTGTATACCTTTCCTTTCTAAAAAGATGTCCAACCTTTTTTTTAACATATCTATTGTATCTGCCATCACAGTCTCAATGGGTAATGAATTCCACAATGTAACTGCCCTTACTGTAAAGAACCCTTTCCTTTGTTGCTGGTGAAATCTTCTTTCCTCCAACCTTAAGGGAGGTTTATTTTGAAAGCTCTTTGTATTATCCTCGAATATATTTGTATATAGTTATCATATCCCCTCTTAGACGCCTCTTTTCTAATGTAAATAAATCACATTTTGCTAGCCTTTCCTCATAAGATAGATTGTCCATCCCCTTTATTAATTTGGTGGCTCTTCTCTGCACTTTTTCTAGTATCATAATGTCTTTTCTAAGGAGCGGTGCCCAAAATTGTACTCCATATTCAAGGTGTGGTCTTACTAATACTTTATAAAGGGGCATAATTATGTTTACTTCCCTTCCATCCATTGGCCGTTTAATGCAAGATACGATCTTGGGGAGAGGGCAGCATCTCCGGCGGTTACATATGAACAAATGATAACATTAGTAGCAGATGTGGAGCAAAATACTTTGGATACTGGTATTTACTAATTGTTTTCCTGTCATTCTTCGCATGATTTTATTATACATGTGTAACCCTCCCTGCCCGGCTTCTAGGGAGATCACATTGTGTAATGGGTTTAGCTTCCCAGTATGGGTTACCTTGACACAGTGGCTGAATTCAGGCGGGTGGGCGATGGGAAGATGGAAAATAATGGGCGCCAGGAACTTTTGTAGTACAGTACAACATACACCTTTATTCGTGTCGCCAGGCACGGGGACACCTCATCCACATCCGACAACGTTGTACTACATTACAGTCTATATTCACGAATCTTGTACTTCCGTAAGTGCCCACTCAACACTCAGAGGGAGGTTTGTCTACTTAGTTGCTCTACTGTTATGGGACCCGGCTCCCCCTTGTTGCCTCAGAATACCCATCTGTACTACCCCGTTTAAGCTGGGCCCATTACGGGAATCCTGGCTTGTCTTCTGTAATGGACAATGATACCTTTAGCCTGTATGGGTCTGCCAATACCATACAGACTGGGACAAATACTAGTGCGGATCTGCATGTAGAGCCGATCCACTGACACTCGGGAGCCCTCTTTCCCGAGACCCTCTGTGGTGTTCCGCTTTCCCACCTTTTGGGATATGTTGGACTCTATTAGCCATCTTCGGTGATCCTATGTTAAAGGGCTCTGTCCCTATATAACATAACAAATAAAGGGGGGGGGACTGGTATGTTCTATTACTTTATGAATACATTCCTCTACCTTCTCCCTGAGGCCCCTCTCCTCTTGTCTTCCAGGAACCTACTTTCTCGAACCTTCCCCTTATCCTAAATACTCTCCTGTGATGTCAGAATCCCTATGGTAAAAGGGTGGGGCCCAGCACACACTAACCTGCTAGTAACCCTTTAGAAGTGGGGTTGCGCATGCTTTTGTGACACTTCTGAGGAACGTTTAACTACAGTACATGCAAATAATATAAAGAGTGGCCATTGTAGATTTACAGATCCATAAAATGAAGGCATAGGTAATGAAAAGAATGAGCTTGTTAACAATAGCAGCTTGTTGGCTATTACACAGAGCTGCTACAGAGGAAAACTGTTAATGTCGCTTTAATTATCAGCGTCGTAGTTAAATGAAGCATTTGAAATAAAAAGGACTTCAGTGAAGGGATAAAAAGAGAAGACATAAGAAAACAATCTGCTTATAATGATGCCCTCCGACATCCATTATTCTACTAGGGTTGAATGAAGGCTGATCTTCTCCTTTACTTCCACCTGTCCCCAGGTCACGTTTGATTTATAAAACGTTTTGCAAACACTCTTGGGTAATGGGCTGGCATAATAACCAGGGGGATATGTTGCATTATAATCTGTCGCTGTACTAAGCTGGCACGCAGTCCTGTGCCCACTCCCTGCGTTGTAGCACTCGGTGCACTGTGAGAAAGGCCTCTCCTGTATAATTCTACTTGCTTTAGGCAAAATGTTGCAGTAATTACACTTTGTGCCGGTTCATTGACATGGGAACATTTAAGGAGGAGTCCTGCTCCGCCTCGGATCTTAGTGTGGAGCTGGCACAGCTTCTGGTTCCCATATCAATAAGGTGAGAGGGTGACAGTGCATGGAAAGCAGCAGCACTTTAATTCCTTCACCAACACATAGATTGTAAGCTCATCTGGGCAGGGGCGGTGTGTATAAATCCTATGTGCTGCGTACCGCGCGCTACACTGTAATTGTGACGCGCTTTGCGTCCCATCGGGACTGTACGCAATAAAGTTATTAATATTACAGTAAGATCGTCTTCCTTTCCTCAGAGGAATGCATTCAGTTTTTCTCATTCTAAACCCAGAGGGGCTCAAGACCAGTCCTCAAACCCCCCAAAAGGTCAGGTTTTCAGGATATCCCTGCTTCAGCACAGGTGGCTCAATCAGAGGCTCAGTTGAAGACTGTTTCTTATTGACGCTACGTCTCCTAATGACCGTTCCTCCTTCATTCTCTTAATCCTCCCTAACCTGCATCTAATACATTACTGCCATCACTCTGTATCCCATTACATTGCTACCTCACAGGCAGTGGCACAATTCCCATTAGGACCGGGCCTGGGGCGGCAAAAATGTCCGCCGCCATATACATTTGCCGTACTCTCGGGTCTTATCGGAAGGCACTTACACGCGGTGACCGCCTCCTCGCTGCCACCTTCCTCCTTTCGAATCGCAGCGGACGTCGCCAACATGACGTCACACGCCGTCTCGTTGCCGCGGCGTCTAATGACATTGCGTTACCATGGTGACGTCCGCGACGTTATTTGACGCGATTCAGATGGAGAAGGGCGGCAGCATGGAGGCGGTCACCCTATAAGTGCCAAGGGCACAGGCTCACAGGCACTTACCGAAATCCTGCTGTCACTTCTGGGGTTTGAAACGCTTTATGGGTGGAACAATTTGTACTGCAGCATAAGTAATGCACTCGCTTTAATTAGCATTCGTTTCTATGAGCGAGGTTCTCTTCACTCTTTGCGGTGAGCGGTTACGCTGCATGGGAAGCATTACAACGCTCGGAGTGTTTCCGAGTTAGCGGAGTCTGTAATAGGGTTAGGGACTGCGCATGTGGGGATCACAGCAAAGGAAGGATGGAAAGACCAGGTCAGCAGTAATATCGCTGCCTTTGATGTGGGTGAAATGTCCATGTGACCCTGGGCGGATGAGATGATCAGTGCAAAGTTTAAGGGCAATAAAAATGTACGGATCAAACAAACACTTAATCCCCCCCCCCCAGAACCGATGGGTTCTCCAGAGCTGACACCGCCCAGGGAGCCAAATACTCCAGGTTTGTAACGCCTGCAGAAAACAGCATTGTAGAAATAAGGTATTATCATGAAGTTGAGCGTCTCCCGTGATAACAACTTTATATAGCGCTTTTCTCCCAAACTCAGCCTCAAAGCGCGTCACAGTCACAGTGACAGTACAGCGCAAGGTACACAGCACATAGGAATGTTACAGACACAGTCCCTGACTGAGGCACAGGGAGATAAGGTGACTTACCCAAGGTCACAAGGAGACGACACCGGGTTCCCCTGCTTCAAACTCCGTCATTATTTACCGTGTCTTTACTCACTGAGCCGCTTCTTCTACGTGACGCTAGGAAAGAGAACGGGGCAGGGCTGCAAATTAAAGATAGTAATGTAAAAAGTGCAGTAAAATGAGGAATAACAACCAAATGGGAAACTTGTTACATGTCAACCGAATGCACCTCACTGGTGTGAAAAATTGGAACGAACTTCCGCTTTGTATATTATTTTACACAAAAGCAGCGAGCCGCCGCGGACGGTGAGTGAAGATCTTTTTTGCTATTACTTTTTCCAGCCCTTTCTTCTGCAGAACGAGCCAGAGTCATCTTGTAAACATGCTTACAAGACAACATGAAGGATACGTGGAGACATGTCGGGGGGTTTCTCTGTAACTCTTTATTTTCGGTCCTAGGAAGATCTGCACAATCCAGAAATCACTTTCAGCTCTGGCTTCTCGTGATATTGGCTCATATTCAATCAAGTGGGAATGTTTATTTTTTTGTATCCAAGGCAAAATCGGGCAATGAGAGACTGCTCGTGTTGGTTCTTCCATCCATCTACCTTCAACAACACATCTGTGGCACTGAGAATCCGCCCGTGGCTGCAGGTTGCCTGGAGTAGTTTTGCTGTTGGATTAATGCCAGGACGCCGCCTTTGTTGAATGAGTTTCTGTCAGACCCGGCTTCTCCAACTTTGAGTGTTACTTGCTTAATAACCCCTTATATGCCAGAGCGAGCTGCATTGCTGGGAAATACATTGTTTCTCTGGCAGCAGAGCGATTAAGGCTTCAACATCAACTTGAGGCGTTAAGCAACCCTCCCTCCTCGCCCACTTTCTAACTTGTTCATGCCACCTCAGAGCAGCAATTCCTATAATGTAGATACCGTATCTTTCCCCCTGAGCGCACGCTACACGCTTAATTTTTTTTATCTAAATGTTTTTTTGTGTGTGTGTTAAAATCCTGACTGAATGAACCGCACCCTTAATATTCACACTTACACATATCTGAAATGATTAAAACAAATTGGCAATTGCACGGTGACATCTAATTAGATGGAAATAATGACTTAAATCAGCAATCTCTTGATTACTCTTCATTTTAGTCCTGCGCTTTTAGAAAATACATAAGTTTTATCGCACTTGCTGATCACAGTGACATCATCACACAGTGACATCATCACACAGTGACATCACACAAAAGGGAGCAGCCAGAGAAGATCACAGCCCTCCCAAGTCTCACTTTAACAAATAAATGAAAAATTCTTATAGGTGTCAGATTTGGGTAAGAAGGTATCAATTACCCATGTGAGACCCCTTAATCATGTCACCGGAATGAGTTCCCTTTAGCCCTAGGAGGGATTTCCCTTTAAGGAGATGTCTATCTTTGCAAATCAACCCTTTGTGGGAAGAACGATTAACAGATTGTAGTCTTTTCTCTGACGATATGTTCCTGTTCCTCTCCCGCAGGTTACAGAGAAGGACTTCTCTGGAAGAGGGGACGGGACAACTCGCAATTTTTAAGCAGGAAATTTGTGCTTTCGGAACGGGAGGGGGCACTAAAATATTTCAACAAAAATGATGTGAGTATGTAACCAACATATGTGTATTAAGATAATAAATCCATGTGTTACTAACCCCCAGACCTAAAGTTTAGTCTCCCAGAGGAGCCTGGGACAGCACAAAGGGTGTTTCACTGGGTGCGGCCTTTCGGACTGCAGAATTTTGCCTCTTAGATAATGAACAAATGTTTGATAGTAACCTTGTTAAACAAAGTCAGGACCCCTGAAAAGCAGATGAAAACCCAGGATTATTTTAAAGAAGCAAAATGTGAAATCTTATGGGGGTTTTTTTGGTTTGTTTTTTTGGTTTGTTTTTTTAATAAATCCGTTCTGTAGTATTAGATAATAGCGACAGTTGGTTTTTTCGTCTTCATTTTTTTAAATTCAACTCTTAAAGCTGCAGACTAAGCAATGTCGTACATGTGTAGGGTTTTTTTTTTTTTTTTTTTCAAATGTATCAGTTCTGTACTATAAGAAAATACTTGTAGCATTAAAAAAAAAACACCTGATATTTTTAATATTATAATGTAACGAGCAGTTTTTGTTTCTATAGCAACCATTTACAGAGTCACATCCCCTTCCTCTTCTGAAACGGGCTCTGGCACACCCCTTTTTCAGCGCTGCCCCTCTCTAGCAGTGCACCAACTGTATCTTGTGACTGCCTGGTCACATGATCTTCCCCACAGAACTTTGCATCTTTGTTCCTCTTCTGTTGCACTGACAGCCATTTAGTGAACCCCCGAGCCAAATCTTCGCCGATCGATCACAGGAAAACGGATCGATCGGAAACTTAGCTAATTACTTGTCATTGTGTGGATTGTATTGATGCACATATTAAAGGGAAAATAAAATAAAATAAAAACCTGTCAGCGTGGACTGCTGCATTAATGCCATTTTAATGAGTTTTAAAGTATCCTTTGATTTCTATCGCAGGTTTTAGCCACTTCCCCAGCAGTGCAAGATTTTTGCAACACTTTCCTGTTTGTGATAATTTGTTGCCAATGTTACCAGCAGTTTGAGCTGCAAACTGTAACAATAACTAATGTTACCTTAGTAATATCAGGATACATTGTAACTGCTGAGATACACCGATTGAAGGATTGATTTAAACTGAAAGGCGGCCATTATGTTAGGCACACAATCAGGAGTTGTACAGATTTATAACAGGAGCCCCAAACGATTGCCAGTTTAGGTCAGAATGTAGAATATAATACACATTGGCATTAGAGACGGGCACATTTTGTTTTGCGGATTTCCACAGATTAGTCTCAAAAAGGAGGATTCGTCTTCCCCGGATTAATAATCTGTGGTCGAATTTTTAACAATCCAAAAACGGATTGCGGAATTCATGGATTGGATTTTTTTAAATCAGTCCTGATTGTATCCAAGGGCGGTTTTGGATTAATCCGCATGGATTAAAACTGGAACAATCCGTCAGCAGATTTGACACCGCGGGACGGATTTGGAATAGAAAGCGCGGGAACTTCAGGGAAATGGATTTTTACTGTTTCGGCCGTCGCTAATTGTCACACGTTTTAAGAGGTGGAAAAAAAGCGGAAGTAAATGAGATGGGATGTAAAGATTCGGCGGGTTATCTGAGGCACCTAGAAAGGAGACACAGGGTGACCATTAGAATATCTGCATTAAGCAACTTCTCCTACTGCTTGAAATAACAGTTTCCCAAAGGGGCTACTTATATGGACACTTCGAGAAGTGTGCGCCACTGTTACTGTCCCTTTAATTGCCAAAATCGCTGTTTTATTTATTTATACAATGTGTTACCAGGAAGTAATACATTCAGAGTTCCCTCCAGTTTGAGAGCCTGAGGGAGCTGCGTGTTCAAACGGCCACGTGCCGACCCAATGCAAAACAACAGCACCAGATTAATTCAAGTAAATAATTCCATTGATTTCGACACGTGATAAAGGAGACATGGGAGAAATCTCTCTCTGGCAGACCATGACGGGGGCAAAAGCATTTCTCAGCAACACATCATTTTATACATCTGTGGCAAGAGCTCTAGTTCATGTTTTGGGCTGGTGACCGTACCGGGCGTCCCATTTGATTGGGGGTTTTTGTGTCTGGGTGATGGATCATAAAAAGCCCCCCGTTATTTTCCGCACTGGCTTTTTTGATGTCTGCGGCCTTTCCATGAGCGAGCCGGAGCGTGCAATAGACGAGCGGCTGGCGGCGTGCTAGGAAGACCGGGAGAGAGAATTAAAATGCTCACGGAGTGACAAAGTTCTCGGTATAAAGTCAGAGGCGCTGACGTGGAGGCAGCGGGCGGTCTTTGGGGGAAGCTGGCGCATGACACAAATGTTTGATGTAGTCATCGGAAAGGGTGCTTTCATGTGATACAATTGTTGTGTAACTATACAAGCTTAGATTACAACAATTTATGAGTAAGATCTCTGTTTTGTATGGGGTAGGGCAGCTAGTATATGTAAGCAGGTGTGTATGAAGTTATACGGGTAACACCCTGACTGGGAGTTGAGTGGTATAGTTACGTTTATGGGAAAATAGGCCCTGGCCGCCCAACCAGAAGCATAAAGTATCTCAGAAGGTGATCCCATTAGTCACTGGAGATTGATACATTTTGTGCGACTCTTTCAATTTCCTGGGTTTGTTTTGCCCCAATTTTGTAGCCGAAATACTTTAGCAAATAACCCCCATAACTCTTAGCGCTTCCCCTTCTTTTACTGGGGTGTTTGCTAGGAAACGCCCCACCCGCGCCAGTATTGTTACCCGCAGTATTGCCAGACCGTATCCCAGCAAATATTATTATTAGTATCCTGCTTTTTCTGTTATCGTTATCACAATGAATAAGTAGATACCAGGAAAGGGATGAGATAAATAATTCTCTTTATGTGACAATTTCCCATAAACATGGTTCTCTATTAATACTAAATATTATTAAAGTATTGTATTAAAGTATTTTCAGCTGCCATAGCGTATTATATGCATCATCAAAGTATGATGTCAAGAAACCGCATAGATGGGCCCAGATCCACCAAACGGTGCTAAGCGTTGGGGGTAGAGTCGTGCTGCAGCTTAGCACCATTTTATGTATCTGGGCCATAATGTTTTTACAATAGTTGTATTAAAATGATGCTTTAATTGGAACGCTAGTGTCTCTCTCGGCATTCAGCCGCCTATCTGAATGTATTTTTCAGGCCAGAGAACCGAAAGCAATGATGAAGATTGAGCATTTAAATGCCACTTTCCAGCCATCCAAAACCGGGAACCCGAATGGCCTGCAAATCACTTTTCTGAAGGATAACAGCACTAGGAATATTTTTGTCTACCATGAAGATGGGAAGGTAGGTGCCTGAGATACACAGAGAATATAGCCTACTTATCCACATAGTGAATAGGAACCTTGTAGCCAAACTGGGTTCATCCATTAACACTGTTACTCCCCTGCACAGAAAATAAGAGCAGAGACAAACTTCTCTGCAGGGACAGTTTGTGAAGAATCAGAGAGGCTGAAGTATGTTGAGATTCATTATGAACCCATCTGAATTTTGCGTCTCCTGGAACAGCACAAAACCATTCCTTTCGCTCTCTGCTGCCTTAATACAGAGTAAAGAGGGCAGGTTTGTGCTGGTTCCAGGAAAAGCAGAAGTCGGAAGGATTAGTAATGAATCTCAACTCACTGCAACCTTTCAGATCTGCCCTCCTGTTGTCGACATCACAAATCAAAGAAGGCTGTCACCTGTGAGGGGTGTAGCCGCCCCTGCTGGAAGTTGGCTCATTGCTATAGCGACTCACTAAATAACAGGTATATGATGCCGTCTGCCCTGCGCAGTGAGACCGTTTAGCTCCACCTAGTGGACTCCAATAGTAGCGTTTTTTTTTTATATGAAAGGCATTTTGCAACAAGAAGTCACGGACTGCATCATTGGTTCTACTAAGTAGTTTATTTAATAAGCTCTGACGTGCCCGACCGTGGAAACCCCTTATTCAGGTTGAAGGGAGTTTCCAGCCGCTTTCGAGCTTGTTATTATTGTAGAACCAACCACAAAGGGCCTTAAATAGGAAGTGGTGCAGTGGCTGATTTCGAGAGATTTTACACATTACAGTAACGCTTACTTCCTTGTGTTCGAAATATCCACAGACTATTTATACATAATAATAAATAAGAAAAACAATGTAAAAATGAAATCCATTCTTTACCAGAAACAATAAGGATGTACATAAAATAGTACTTTTACCCAGGGCCTGGTTATTAAACAGTAATGTTATTATGAAACACACCACAGCCACTATTCAAACTTACAGCAAGGTAAGTAACGGGAGTTCCACCGAGCAAGACACGTCCACAGTACAATGGTGGAAAGCTGCAGCGACCATGTGTGCAACCGTCCTGGGAAACCCAGCCATTCCTGTGGCATCACTGGGCACGGTTAAATAGCTGTGCGTTCCCAAGACATACTATTTTGTACCTACTGTAGGACATACTTGAAAATGAGAGATGACAATGTATTTTTCCTGGTAAATATATTTTTAAATAAATAATAAAAAATAGCTGTATGCGGTGTCTCAGCGTGAACTCCTGACGAAGCGTCAAATATGCAACAGTTATACCATTACTCAAACAGCAAGCTTAACCCTACTTGTCTTTCTAACTATCGTCCTGTCTCCCTCCTGCCTTTTGCCTCTAGACTCCTTGAAAGTCTTGTATTCTCTCGCTTGCTCCATTTTCTCACACCTATTCTCTTCTAGACCCCCTTCAATCTGGCTTCCGCACTGCTCACTCCACTGAAACAGCCCTCACTAAAATAACGAATGACCTCCATGCTGCCAAAGACAGAGGTCATTACACTCTGCTCATATTACTCGACCTCTGCAGCATTTCATACCGTGGACCACCCTCTTCTTCACATTCTCCATACTCTTCGTATTCGTAACAAAGCTCTATCCTGGATCTCCTCTCCCATCGTACTTTGTGTCTCTTTTGCTAACACCTCCTCCTCTATCGATCTCTCTGTGGGGGTACCCCAGGGGTCTGTCCTGGGACCTCTCCTCTTTTCTCTTTAGCCCGAGTCCCCGGTGGTCACAGCGGCACACGCGCCACACACCACAACACAGCCCTCTATTGGGCAGGCCCCAGTGGCTGTGTGTGAAAAGCGCTGTGACGCGTACACTAGTAGGGAATAATTTTGTCTTTCCGTGCCGCCACGTGGTTGGCGAGCAGCTGGCAGGGCAGATATGCCCTGTCGTGACCGCTCCCCCCATCATGGCCCCACCCTGGCGCTCTCCTAGAGCTCCCCTTCAGACCACCGATCGCGGCTGTAGTTTCAGCACGCGCTGCCAGGCGCACATGCAGCAGGGAGTACTGGGGCCGTAGCCTTACACACACTCTAGGTGACCTTATCACATCTTTTGGGTTTAAATATCACCTCTATGCTGACGACACACACATTTACTTTTCAACCCCTGACCTTACACCTGCTGTACAGAACAAAGTTTCTCAATGTCTCTCTGCGATATCATCCTGGATGGCCCTCCGCCGACTCAAACTTAACATGGCAAAAATAGAGCTCCTCATACTTCCTCCCAAACCTGTCCCTACTATCCTCCTTCCACATTACTGTTGGAAGTACCATCATTCACCCAGTAGCCCAAGCACGCTGCCTAGGGGTCACACTCAACTCCTCTCTCACATTCTCCTCTCACATTCAGAAGGTAGCTAAAACCTTTAGTGCCCCCCCCCCCCCCCCGCAATATTACAAAGATACGCCCTTTCCTCTGTTGCTCGACTGCTAAAACTCTGACTCAGGCCCTCATTCTCTCCCGTCTCGATTACTGTAACCTCCTGCTGTCCGGCCTTCCTGCCTCTCACCTGTCTCCCCTACAATCTATCCTAAACGCTGCTGCCAGAATCACTCTACTCTTTCCTAGATCTGTCTCAGCGTCTCCCCTGCTGAAATCCCTCTCCTGGCTTCGATCAAATCCCGCATCTCACACTCCATTCTTCTCCTCACTTTTAAAGCTTTACACTCTTCTGCTCCTCCTTACATCTCAGCCCTAATTTCTCTCTATGCACCATCCTGATTCTTGCGTTCTGCTCAAGGATGTCTTCTCTCTACCCCCTTTGTATCTAAAGCCCTCTCCCACCTTAAACCTTTCTCACAGACTGCCCCGCACCTCTGGAATGCCCTTCCCCTCAGTACCCGACTAGCCCCCTCTCTATCCACCTTTAAGACCCATCTTCAAACACACCTCCTAAAGGCTTGGTCCCCACTGGCTACTGCAGCGCCCGCTATGGTGGGCGCTGCGGGGACAGGAGCCACCCCTCAATGGGGCTGGGCCCGTCAGGCGGTGCATGTTTCCAGGAGACTGGAAAATTGAGATCAGACGTAGCGACGGAGCGCTAGGCCACGACCCCCGGTGGTTCAGCCAATGAGGGAGACCCTGCCGGGTGACATCATGGCCGCGCCCCTGTCACGCCCCCCTGTCTTTTCCCCAGACCGGGGAACTCGGCTGCACGCACCGCCAGCCTCGCATGCGTGCGTGCAGCGCAGGCACTGCGGCCGTAGCCTGAGGAAGCATATGAGTAGCTCCGTGGCTGATACTTTAGACCTCATACATAAAGCTTGGCCCCCTGCAGACGCACTTACCAGAACGTCCTCCTACTGTCTCTGTACGATCTTCCTACCTACCAATTAGACTGTAAGCTCTTCGGGGCAGGAACTCCTTTTCCTAAATGTTACTTCTATGTCTGAAGCACTTATTCCCATTATGTGTTATTTGTATTGTTATTTATATGATTGGCACGTGTATTACTGCTGTGAAGCGCTATGTACATTAATGGCGCTATATAAATAAAGACATACATACAATTGGGATCCGTGTTGAGGCCACACAGAGTGAGAGTGAGTGCACAATTACTGCACATCACCACGTATAGTGATGCTACCGGACTGACAGAGCTTCCAGAGACAGCTGCACGCACGCACGTCCCCGCAGCTTCCTACCATTGGACTATGGATACGTCTTCCTCGGTCACTGGCCGTGCGTTTCAATAGCTGTTGCGTGTTTTTTTAACGCAACATTTCTTGCTGATGCTGGTACACCTTTCTCTTTTTGGTTCTTCATTTTCGGTAAGACGCCGCATGGGATAAGTGGACCTCCCACTACAAGAAGTGCTGCTGGGGGGGGGGCGGGGAGTTATACCGACGTTCTAGATCACTCCTTGGTCTAGCGACTTGCGCGGGGGGATTGTCTTATTTAAAAAGTAGTAATACTCTGTACCACATAGCACCAATACTCTGTACCCCAAAGTACCAATACTCTGTACCCCAAAGTACCAATACTCTGTTCCCCATAGTACCAATACTCTGTTCCCCAAAGTACCAATACTCTGTTCCCCATAGTACCAATACTCTGTACCACATAGTACCAATACTCTGTACCCCAAAGTACCAATACTCTGTACCCCAAAGTACCAATACTCTGTTCCCCAAAGTACCAATACTCTGTTCCCCATAGTACAAATACTCTGTTCCCCATAGTACGAATACTCTGTTCCCCAAAGTACCAATACTCTGTTCCCCATAGTACCAATACTCTGTACCACATAGTACCAATACTCTGTACCCCAAAGTACCAATACTCTGTACCCCAAAGTACCAATACTCTGTTCCCCATAGTACCAATACTCTGTACCCCAAAGTACCAATACTCTGTACCCCAAAGTACCAATACTCTGTTCCCCATAGTACCAATACTCTGTTCCCCAAAGTACCAATACTCTGTTCCCCATAGTACCAATACTCTGTACCACATAGTACCAATACTCTGTACCACATAGTACCAATACTCTGTACCCCAAAGTACCAATACTCTGTACCCCAAAGTACCAATACTCTGTTCCCCATAGTACGAATAGGCTTTCACCACTAGTTAAATCCTAAAGAATCCGCTAGAAATAATCGAGGAGCCCACCTCTATATAGCAGGAGCGCCCAACTCAGTCCTCAAGGGCCACCAACAGGTCAGGTTTTAAGGATATTCCTGCGTCAGCACAGGTGGTGCAGCCATTGACTGAGCCCCCCTGTGCTGAGGACTGGCGTTGGCCGCCCCAGCGTTACGGGAAAAGACGCTGCTAAAATGTAATTGTTTTCTTTGTTACATGCAGGAAATCGTGGACTGGTTTAATGCTATACGGGCCGCGAGGTTTCACTACTTACAAGTGGCGTATCCCGTGGCGGGGGACATTGATGTGAGTGTGGCTGCGCTTTCCTTTGTGCATTGAGTGGCACATTGTTCTGTGAGGTCAGATTGGCAGCGAGTGGATGAAGCATTACAAATGCTTTACCAACCTTCTACTCCTTGTGATTCCAGGCAGAGCAAACTTTATTCGAAATATATTCCTATTGTATTCATAAAAAATATATATATATTATTATTATTATTTTTTTAATACAGAAATTCCAAATAGCATTTGAAAGCTACGAAGACATTTACCGGATTCATGGGTTAATTTTTTTTTAAATCAAAATGTTAAAAACAACCATAAGTGTAGGAGCTAAAGTGAAACCGCCAATAATAATTATTTGTGATATTTATAGATTTATGGTAGAGGAAGCTTATTTTTTGCTGTCGAGAGCTTGAGCTTCAAAATCCATCCTGCCAAAAATAAATTGATATATATATATATATATATCTTAAAATAGCTTGTTTCACTGTACAGAAGAAAGCATGTATCCGTAACCCCTTTGCTGCCAGAAGTGCCTGTAATGAACTCCGCTGAAAGTGGTTAATGTATGTGCCACCGATACAGTTCCCTCAAGGGGAAACAAAATGGAGTTTTAAACTCCTGCGTCACGCGGGCTGATAGGAAACCATCACAGGCTTCCTACCGGCCCATGTGGGGGTTTTAAACTGCCAAGAAATGCCAGCGGCACGTTCACCGGTAAGTATCTAGGGTAGCAGGGGGTCCCCAGAGGTTAAATTACCACGGTTCAGCCCCAGAGACCCCCGACTTCCTATGCATGTAAAATAAAAGTGTGTTGGGGGGGCAGGGAAAAGGGAAATTGCTGATCTAGGTATAATTACAATCCCATTGCATTATAAGAAGCTTGAATGAACCCGAATGAAGCCTGAGCCCTTCAAACACCCCCCCACCCCCCCACCCACGTTTAATATATTCCTTCTGTTCTTGTTCTTTCACTTCAACAGCTGGTGCCAAAGCTAACAAGGCACTTCCTCAAGGAAGGGTTCATGGAAAAGACGGGTCCAAAGGTAAGGTGCTTACAGTATGTACAGGCTCAGAAGACCTGGTTGTACGTGTGGAGAAGGATTGAGCGCCATACCCCACTTTAGGCGTGTGCGTGGCATTATGAGAGAGCGACCCCTCCACGGTTATAAAACAAATATTGAATGTGTTAATAATTAAAAGGTTGAGTCTCACCCAAGAAATGTCTGTTTTAGTTTCTATAATCGAATTAGTGTGACAATAAAAGAATTACTGGTTATTATTTTATATCCCACATTTCTCTTGGTCACTCAGTCTTGTTACTAATATGCATCGGCTCTAATAGCGCATCATGTAACAGTGGGAACATTTGAATTCACTGCAGTGCGTTTCTCAAAACATTTTAAAGTGAGTTTATTACGTTTTTAGCACACAGAAGGATTTAAAAAGCGATGGTTCACTCTGGATGACAGAAGATTAATGTACTTCAAAGATCCTTTGGTAAGTGGGTGTTTATCTTGTGCTTTGTCCCTACTACTGTATATAATTTGCATGGATGTGAATATTTTCAGAATACAGATACAATGCATAGAAAGCATGAAAGCCTTCATGTCAGACATGGAGACCACTGCTTTACTGACCCACTTTCATGTGAAGGGGGATTGAGGTTAAATATTCATGTCTTTATGTTAGGGAAATATATAACATAAATATAATTCTGAACCTGCAGAAATGGTGAATTTGCTGCATTTACCAGTCTCCCTTGATACAATGCCCAGTACTGCTGCTTTTATATGCCAGGGATTGTTTAGCACACTTTCACTTTGCTACGTCCTGCAGTGTTACTTTTGGGAAACCGGGGAAAGTAACAAGAAGTGAGTCACATGAAAGGGGGGCTTTGTTGTTAAAACTCCTTCCGCTCGCAGCAGGTTTGAGCATTGACCTCTGAAGTGGGAGAGACTTGTGTCAGTACCCATGTGTGTATATAACACGTGGAGACCTTGGACCGGTCTCTTCATCTTATCTTGTAGGCTTTATAATCCAGCTACTAAAACTAAACGGCATGTCAGGGATTAACTGGACCTGCGCGGTTCTGTTAGCTGTGCGAGTGGAGCAGTACATCGCCACACCTTATCCTTACCTTCTTATTTCAACATTGTCCTTCTAGAGTGTAAGCTCCCAAGATCAGGGCACTCATTGCTTCTTTGTATCTCTTTGTGCATGTTTGTCCTCACCTGTATGTAACTTTTTATGCAATATACATAACTGTACCCTCATTGTACCACACTGTGGTATATGTTGGCACTTGACAAATAAAGGATGATAATAATACATTGGTATGTAATTGTTACAAGCCCAGATGATGTCCCGCATTATCTCGCTGACTTTGGGTTCTGCTCCGCTCTGCAGGATGCCTTTGCCAGAGGTGAAGTTTTTATCGGAAGCACAGAGAATAGCTATAAAGTACTAGAAGGCCTTCCAAGCTCGACCCAGGGCAATCACTGGCAGTATGGGATCACCATAGTCACCCCCGTCAGAAAGTTTCTCTTTGCATGCGAGACGGACACTGATCGCGCGGACTGGATTTCAGCCTTCCAAAGAGTTCTCAGTAAGCCGATGCTGCCACAGGAATATGCAGGTGAGCATGCATCACGCCAGCTATTCTTCGTTCTTGTGGTAAGCATACCTTTAACTAACCTCGGGTCAGCAGTGTAATAGCGATCCAGGCCACTCTTTTCTTCAGCCCTAATCTAGTCGTTCTCAAGTAGGTAACAGACCAGCAAATGGTCATTCAAAACCAGGACTGGATCATTATCACTGATAACCTGGGGTTAGTTGGAAGAAATGATGTAGTCAGTTGTTGGTCTTGGAATATAGATTATTTTATGGACCATGCAACTCTTCGAGTGCCCCAGGACGTAGCTACTGCATCATGGGTGCTGGCACCCTAGGTGCTCCATGACATAGTAGCTAAGTCGTTCCCCCTCCCCCCCCCAAAATACTCGTTCTCTTAGGGGAGATTGCATCCTGTGCTTCTATGGAGCTCATGACGCGATCTACAATGATGGCGGACGGTAGAGGGATGACTCCTCCGATTCTGTCATTAGTGACAGAGCGATCGTATGACCGCAAGAGCTCCTCTGGCACCAACGTCACTCAAAGGGTCAATGGAGTAATTTAACCGTTTCCAGTTGTGCTTAAATATTGGTTGTCTTGCGGATATATTGGGACCTGGTTAATAAAATTGCTTCACTTCTTCCTTACACGCACATACATCTGCCAACGGACACCAGGCAATCAACGTGTTAATGGCGAAGAGTTTCTCACAATAGTTTGTTTCGATGTCACTATCTTGGTGTTAGCAGCTGTGGTGTCTCTATGACACAGTTGCCCTTGAGGCCCATATTTACTAAGTGGTGCTATTCCAGAAGAACCCATAAGGTCCGGCCCATTCGAGGCGTCTTGCAGATTCACAAATCAGAACATAATGCGCACACAATTCTGCTCAATGTATTAGTGCAAAGTAAGTCTTTGTACAATGCTGCTGCTACTTACGTAATATGTACTAACGCAGGGGAGCTTAACTCCCGTCCTCAAGCCCCCACAACAGCTCAGGTTTTAAGAATATCCCTGCTTCAGCACAGGTGGCTCAATCAGTGGCTCAGTCAACGACAGCCACCTGTGCTGAAGCAGGGATATCCTGAAAACCTGACCTGGTAGTGGCCTTTGAGGACAGAGTTGGCCACTCCTGGTTTAGGATGGCAAAACATAATTCAATCATAAAAAAAAAACAACACAAACCATTAAGCTGCATTGTCCCAAAGAAATAGACCACGAAATCTGTGTTGGGTTAACATCATAATGTCGCTGTGCAAAACTTCATGTTTTTTCTGCCAAGTAAATTGGACAGACTGCACCTTCAATGCATTTCTCTTTGGTTTCAGTGGAAGCGCACTTCAAGCATAAACCATAAGAAGCAGGCGTTGTCCACAACTGTTTGTTTACAAATGCACAAGGTTTACTTCAGAGGGAAACGAAAACCAGGCCGTCAAACGAAGCGACTGACGGGAGAATAAGGTCAGCAGAACCTGCTGATTCAGAGGATAAATCAATATGAATATTGGGCGTAATCTTGTCAGCAACTCCAAATAATTATCAGCTGGCAACGTTCCTGCCGATCACCGATTTTCCATTTTTCACTACACGCGTTATAACGGACTGAGCATGTTTCAGAGTATTGTCGGTGTCCATGTGATGTACAACAGGACTTTCCTTGGTCGGTGCCAAAGTGGTCATTTAGAACAATCCCGGCCGCAACGCAATGGGGGGAGGGGGGAAATGTAGCAAGGCAAATGTGGAGCAAAATTGTCACAAAGTGAGTCCTATTCATCGTGCATCTCTCTGTGTCAAAGTATCATGGTTTTTTGCTCCAATGTTTGCAAACTTGAGTTGTAGGGAGTGTCTGTGGGGAGAGTTAGGGGGGACACTTGGATGATGCACAGATTAGGAGATGCAGCAAACTCTGCGTTTTTGTGCATCACTTCTTTTCTTGTATTGGCGTCGACAACGTCTGCCAGGTGTGAGGTGGCGTAAACTTCTCTGGTTAACAATTTGTGTCAAAGAAAAGGAAAATCTCTTACTGTACATTAGACTCAAATGCAAGCAGGAAATAGAGCAATGTGTCAAAACAAACTTCTCTTCACACTTTCTATATATTGTAAAGATGCGCTGGGCTTAGCGACATGAAATTCCAATGAAACCATCATTCTCGCTCATTCCCAGCATCTCATCTGTATTTAGCCTCTAAATAGCACAAAATGCAGGATGGAACACTAAGGCTCAAACAATTGTTTTCAATTCACATCAGATCCACTTACAAAAATCGGTACAAATGTTATGGGTTTTGGGGGGTTTATTTCCATCACACAATCTAAAAGGGGCAGTCCCACTTGGTGTTCCAAAACCCAACTCCGCAGTGTCATTAGCTTCCATCGTGCAATTTAATCACCCTGGAAGTAACCATTTTTTCATTCTGTGACAAATTAATGTTTTCTCCTTTTCTTCGGGTTTGCCGAGTTCATGCATATCAGCTCATTCTTTTATCTGTTTGAATGGGGACTTCACAAAGAATTTATAAACAAGGACACAGACGACAATTTATCTGTAAGGCATGGAAAATTGTAAAACAAAAACAAAAATAATACATGTCTGACACAAAATATCAATATCTAAAGATCCCCCTGTCCTCGGTTCACTTTCCATCCTGGAAGCGGAACGCAGTCAAGAAAATGTGACTGGTCTAACGCAGCGGCGGCCAACTCCAGTCCTCACGGGCCACCAACAGGTCAGGTTTTAAGGATATCCCTGCTCTAGCACAGGTGGCTCAGTCAGTGGTTTAGTCCAGAGGTGCGCAAAGTTTCTGACATGCGCGCGCCTTCCCCCCCCCCCCCCCGTCTCACTCCCCTCCGGCTAGCGCCCCCCCTCCCTGCACGGCCCCGGCGTCAAATGACGTCACGGGGTCATGTGATGTCACGTTACCCCGCTGCGTCATTTGACGCCGGGTTGCCATGGAGACGCGTCGCGGGAAGGTAAGTAAAAGTTACAGAGGCCTCACGTGTTACCTGGCATTTATTTTAAATGCTTCTGGGGAAGGGTGAGGCCTCTGTAACAGCCACGCCCCCCCCACTTTGCACACTGCTGGCTTAGTCTAAGACCACCCCCTGTGCTGAAGCAGGGTTATCCTGAAAACCTGACCTGTTGGTAGCCCTTGAAAACTGGAGTTGTCCACCCCTGGTCTAACACAAACAGGATTAAACACAGAGTAACACTCTTGTGTTATTTTTACCTTTGCATGGGATGTGCGAGGAGATCGCTCACTACATCACATTATGGAAGTTCTTTCTACAATTACATATAGGTTAGCTCTCACCAAATATATTCTGAAAAGCAATATCATGCTACCTTATAATACCTTAATCTATTATAACGAGCTGATTCAGAGTATAAAGGATTGAAGGACTGAGCCAGCCCTGATTTTGAGCATTTAGTAAAAATAAAGCTCAGCACAGGTTTCTTTGTGGGAAAATATATTGGAACAGAATGTAGGCAAAAAACAGGACATGCTCGCCTGGTGCATTTAATATGATCGAATGTGGGATTAGTGTGCGACATGCGGAGAAACTCTCAATAGAAACTTAAATGTTGGTTTAGGAAATGATTTAAAAATGTGCTAAATTAATATTGATGTGTACAAATGTTTCATATGTTGGGTATGAACGCAGGACACCTTCACTTTGTCTTCATACCTCAATGTCTCTAAATGATAATAATTGATTGTATGAAGATACGTGCTCTCATCACAGCTTGAATGAGGATGGGGCGCTCTTTCATCAGTTAAGTAAATAAGGTGCTGTTAAGCGCATGTATGGAGCTCAGAATGGTGACGGAGTTACAGGCTATTTCTGGCTATTAACACATGGATCACAGAAGGCCTCTGATGTAGCAGGGAGAGCCTGACTTTTAATAGGGTGAAAACTTTTGCAGCCTGTTCAGACAAATTGATGTGTGGAGGGTAATTAATGTATACTTTTTAAAAGGGTGACGCTATAGAGGTGTCTGTGGGTGCAACTGGTAAGATAATTAGTGTGATTAAGATGAGGGTGGCATATTTATAATTAGGGTGAACTGAGGAATGTGACTCCAGTACTTGAGACGTCTGCAATATATTTCAGTGCCATCTGAACTGAAGGAATTAACGCCTGTGACATCATTTCAGTTATTTCAAAGATGATTCCATAAACCTTCCCTATCGTGGATTTCTACGTTCAGTCCTGGAAAGCACTTACGAGGGGTAATTCCTCTTGCCCGTTATTTTGTTTGAATAAATGCAGCAGTTCCTTACCTTTAAGGCAATTATCCAAGCTGCCGATCGCTTTGTTCTCCCGTGACTGATCGGTGAAGATCCTGCTTCCCAGGGCACGCAATATGGCCGCCTATTTCAAAAGAGGAAGTGCTGTGCCTTTCTAAATGGTTGCTGTAGCAACCCAGGAAGCTTAATACATCAAAACTCATTAAAATGGCATCAAGAGTCAACAGAATAAATAAATACATTGCATTATTATCTAATACTACACACCTGATTTATTTAAAAAAAAAAGAAAAAAAAAAACATAAGATTTTGAAAGAAATGCTGCTTAAAGCAAATTATATTAGTGATTGTTAGAGGTTAATTATAAATTAAAGAACACCTTACCTCTTGAGGACTGGGGAAGTCCTGTCCTATAACTTGCATCTTCAGGAAGATTTGATGGGGCCACGCTAGTAACAGTATTTCTACAGTTGCAGATGCACTCGTTATAAAAGGCATGTCTGCTACATAGCGCTTACAATCCAATATTTCATCGAGACAGATTTGTCCGAGGCAGCTGCCAATGGGAACCATGAAGCTACTACATCTCTTAGTGGGGGTTAACCCCTTTTCCATCAAGTCCCATGCAACAGTTAATTGGTAATGACAATTCCAGGTGCTTTATATGGTGTCAGATGTGTGCAAGTCCTTATCTTCTATGCTATAACACGAAGACTAATCGGTATATCAGGTTTATGAAATGTGCATCTTGGCATTCAGCCAACTACTCGTTCTCTGCGTGTCGTATTACATGCAAGGAACATGTCAACCAGGATTCTTATACTTCATACAAGACCAAACACATTTTTCTGACACAGAAGGGAGAAAAACCATGACCCAAGATGCAGAACTTGGTAAATGAATTGACACTGTGCATCTCTAATACTGCTGAATCACAGAGCCACTGTCAGAAGTGGGGCACATTCATAAATGGCTAGTCCGACATCAGTTTATGGCAATTTGTATCTTCATACACCGCACCATGAAAAGGAAATTATTCCTGTGAAAAATAAAAGGGTTAAAGATATAGGACAGGGTTGGCCAACTCCAGTCATCAAGGGCCACATATTTGGGATATCCCTGCTTCAGCACAGGTGGCTTAATCAGTGGCTGTCCTTCTGACTGAGCCATCTGTTCTGAAGCACAGATAGCCTGGAAACCTGACCTGTTGGTGGCCCTTGAGAACTGGAGTTGGCCAGCCCTGATATAGGACAGTGTGTTGCACTGTTTCATTGTATTGTCTTGACAAACCTCTGTGTTGTATATAGCATGTTTTTACCTTGGGATACATGTGATCATTTAAATTACAGATCAACACTCCTGAATATGAGATACATTTTGAGTCAATGTTTGTAAATTACAGTCCATCATGGTTGTATACATTTGTTTTGTCACCAATAATGTAATTGTGGTACTAAATATAATTCAAATCAATAAATTATTACATTAAATGAACGGACTGGTCTTTCTGTACATTGTGTGTTCAAGTTTCAAGCCTTAATTCCATATGCTTTAAGTGGGGTGGGGGGTTCACCCCTAAACACAATATACATAGGGTAAATATGGGTAAAATATAAAATATATTTAAAAAAAATAACAGTTCTGGGTGTTCTGTCACATACAATTTGAGGCAATTTCAAAAACAATGCATCAAGCTAAGGATTAGTGATATTTTCAGATGCCAAAATCTGTTTAAAGTACTTTCTTCATGCTAGATCAATCCAATCATGACAACGAGATCAATGAGGCTTTGATTGCACTGTACACTATCATTTAATATATGAAGGACTCATGTTAATTCATTCAAATGGATCACAATTTACAACAAATTATACAAATTACATAAATGTGTTGATCCCTTACATGTAGTTTACATGGATTATTAAGAAAGTCAATAGTATTGTAAGATGGACAGCCTTTGTGAATTTGTAATAACTGATTTACAAGCTTGTACTAATCACTGCAGTGTTCCTTTCCCTGTAGGGTGAGAACCTGCTACCAAGTGTAGATTATATAGTACTGTGCAAAGTCCGAGGAACATTACATTCTGAAATGCAAGAGAAAGGTAGAAATTCCGCGTACGACAGCAACAGATTTCACGAAGAAATAAAGTGTTCTTTTCAATGGATTTTTATTCTTTCTAAATGAGTTTTTGCATTATACTTTCATTTTCCTGTGATATGCAGCATTGCCAACAGGAATTAGCGCAAAATTTCATTTCATTCTAGAAAATTGTAGATTTGTTCAAATATGCGACTTTTTAATTGATCAACAGGAGTTCCGCAGAGATGTGTGTATATATAGATTTAAAAGCCTCACGGGTTTCTTCATGGTGTGCGGTAATGGAAACTAGAACTAGTTAAATGGGTTAATTATTAATCCATTTGCCGCAAGAGTAAAATTCAGCAGTCTTACAGCAAAGGTGTAAAGTAATGAGTAGCTGAAAGGGAATGTGTATCAGCGTTCTACAGGATACATTACAGCGCTTTCCATTTTGTATTCTGTTTCAGAAGACAAATACGTTTATACTGAATGGTACCAAAACCCAGGAAATTTCATCAAGCTTGTGAACAAGTTATAAAAGAGGCACTTCTAGTTAAGCTTTTCTTTAAAAACATTTTCCCAATGAATTTGTCACCTTTGTATTATTTTATTCAAGCGCTAGAGCAGTGGTTTCCAACCTTTTTTGGTTAAGGAACCCCAAGTGAAATTCTGAGGAAACCCCAAACCTGACTAATAGCGCGTCTGAGATCAGATGCATTGTCAATTCTTCTGTATTTTATATAATTTTCAAAATGACCAGAAAATTGCAGGGACCCCTTTAGGGATGCCCAGGGAATCCTGGTTGAAAAAAAAAAAAAAACCGTGCTAGAGACTGGCAGTGTTTGTGCTGCGCTACAGATCCGCGCTCTTTACTCAGTGGAATGGCAGAATGTTACGATCCTTATACAATACCCCGTCACTGGGGGAGAAGCTGGCACCAGCAAGGCTGCGCTAGTTGCTCCAGCAATAAAGGGGTTTAGATTTCATTTATATTTTGGAGAAAAACATTTTCAAAAATAGATTAAATTGTAAGACTGCAGTCGATTCCTTGGTGGGTGTGGGTGCATCTAAAACCCAGGTAAATGGGAACCTAAATGAACATAACCGTTATCAGGAGGGATTTGAGTAATTACATCATATAATCCAAATTACTTGTAGAGAAAAAAAAAAAGTTAAGAAACATGGCTCTTTATGTGCAAATGTCCTGTAATTTTGGGAGCAGACATAATTTAAAAAGTATTAAAGCACACGAAGGTATAACACTACTGCACCTGCTGAGGTGTAATAAATGTCTGTAGACACAGGTGTAACATGGAGAGCAGGAAAATGGAGCTACTTCTGTTATGTTAGGGAATTATTAATATTAACCAATATATGGTCACGTTGGAGAATGGAATTCAAAAGTCAGCAACAGTGCCAATCGTGGTAGAAAGAATTTATTGAAACCTTACTACAAGCAGAAAACCTCCTCAAGACCATTTATATTACAGAAAATAAAAAGCTCATCTTCCTCCCCCATGCACGATTCTGTCCGATTAACCCAAGCGGGGAAAAATCTGGTGTTTTTCCCATAGTTCAGAAGATAAATGGTATGTTTTGTAGTGCTGAATTAACCCTATCCCAAGGAGTTGGGAGCATGGCTCTTTTTATTATCATAAAAAAACCCTTTCAGTGCTAACGTGAGTGCCTAGCCGGAACTGAAGGGGTTAGTGAACAAAATCACCTTATTGGTAATAAATATTGCACAATGGAAGAAATTACATTGTATTTAAATAATCGCCTATTATGAGTTGAAAATATTTTAGCAAAAAAAAAAAAAAATCTAGCACACTAAAACCCAAGTTTTGGTAGCAAAACAAAAAGTTTAGCTATGAATACTCTTGAGTAATGAGAAATTTAAAAAAAAGCGCCACCTCAAACAGCACGTGGAAGCCGTCAGAAAACAGTAATGGGGGTAGAAATGGAAATTAGATTATGAAAGTTGACCTAAAAAAATTGACTATAGTCTTAAAATCCAGAGTTACAGAAAAATGGAGGGTTTAACAATACAGAAAGGGATTTTCTAAATTGATCTGCCTGGCTTTGCAATTTTTAAACCATGTGCTTCAGTATTCAATGCACTTGGCACTGGGTTTAAAAGAAACTATAAAATGGTTAGGAATACAGCACCGGAAACCTGAAACTTTCAAAATCAAAAAAAAAGTGGAAAGAATTCTAATTAAAAGAAAGGAAACGGACGGGGAAATATTGCCAACAGTCATTCTTCCGGCTTGCCTCGTGACATAAATTATATAGACCAAAACATTTTAATCCTTCCATCAACAGGATATAAGGAGAGCTCATTACAGCTGCTTACAAATGACCCTTCAAGGACTCAAATCATGTCATTGTCTTTTGAGCTCTTGTTTATTTCCGACTCATGCAGCTCCAAGTAACACAATCTCTGCCTCTCTCAATCTAGTTCGATGGGGCTGCTATCTTCTTGGCTGTCTTCTAGATCTTCGTCTTCACCTGCCCCCATAAGGCTGTTCAAGAGGTTACCTTAAAAAAAAGGAAGGAAGACACCATTAATAAAGAGGCAGGCAATCAAAACGAGCAATTTAGCAAAGCTCCTTGATGTTAACGGAGGACTTGCATACGCAGCCATGTCCATGCAAGATAATAGTTACTGTGGCAGTATGGCGTGGAAGGGACCGTTGCAGTCCGCTCACATGGAGCAGTGTTCCTTTTTATGCCAGGAAGCCGCAAAAGCGTTGCAAAAAAACAATTCTACGATCTTCTTGCACAACGTCCGTTGTATGAAATATCACATTTTCTATATAAACACACTTATGACTAATAAAAACACCTTCATATTAATCTAGGCAGCATAGGCCCAGGGGGCACACACCGTCCTTCCTGAACACGGATTTTCTAATGCTTCCAAAATGTTCTATCGATCCATAATGCATTTAAATTGTCTCACAAAAGCATCTCGGCCCTGTACTTACCCAATAAACCACCATAAGAAGAGGATTGTTTAGGGGGGACCCCAAAGAAAAGCTGTCCTATTCTGTCAAGATACTGCAACAAAGATAGGAAAGAATCCAGAAATAAATATAGACACTAATATAAATAAGTGTGTGAAATCGCACAGATACGGTCATTAAATTGAATACCTTGGCTAACATGCTTATTCTAGTGACATTTAATAAAAAGGAACAAGTTTATTTGAAAATTACGTGAAAATGAAGTGTATGTGAAAATAATTACTCGGTAGTTACATTGTATTACAAAGCAAACTAGATTGTTAAAAATACAATATTGTATATTCAAGAGGAAGCACACACTGTCTGGGCATTCCTATACAAGACGTTTCCTCACATGGACCTTTTGTACAACGGTGTTCATTATTAAGGGGTGAAGGACTGTTGTAAGCTATTATTTTTTAATTGTGCTGACCACACAGAGCAAGACAACCTACCTCGTTATACATGGGATCTCGCTTTAATGAAGGCTGATACTGTTCACACAATACTGTAAATACGGTTAATTTCCCACTAAAGAAAAAAAAAACATATATCAGAAAACGCAAGTAGAAAAAGAAATCCAGGAACGGCAAAATTATATTGCGTTTAGAATAAGTCATACCCCTCTACAGCCAACAACAGGAACCAAATGAAGTTTAAAAGAGGTTGCATAAATGGCGGTCCTTTTTCTATCGATGGATGTTTTTGGGTATATGTTGTAAAAACCACAGACGCGCTTGTTTTGTTTTTTAAACACAGTAATCTGCAAAAGATAATACAAATTGTACAGTCAGCACAACCGGACAGGGAGGAACTGCTTTATGTTGCAATATATCTGCAGAACACATGGGAAGGCCACAAGATTTCTGATGATTTAACCAGTGATTACAAATCTTCATCTGTTTCTTTGGGGGGGGGGGGGGTTGGCAGAGAAAAAGATGGCTGCTGTCTCCTCTTGCAGAAGAGGTCTCTGTTTGACTTTATGCTTATTTCAGTAAATTAGAAAAAGGAACAATAAATGCTGAATACTTGAAAGAACGCTTGAATTTTTGTGTGTTCCCCAAAACGGTGTTATAGAAGAACCTATATATCCCCCATAAGGAGCACAGACGTCTGCAACACACATTAAAAAAACAAAAACAATTGGCTACATTTTCCATTAAAGCGGAAATCAATGGCGGCAACTTGTGTCATTTTTATCCTGCTTCCGGAGACACATCTCGGTATTAGATGCTAGTAGCCACTCAGCTACCAGGGTTCACGTAATGGCCGCTGTTCAGAGCTCCAGCACCCTGCAGGCCAATAGGAAGTCGTGATGTCATTGGTGCGAATTCCTATTGGCCCACGTGACGTGGTATATTCAAAACTTCAGAGCCCAGCTAGTCGAGCAGAGTGGCTACCGGCACTTACCACTGAGGTAAGTGTCCCGGTGCTGAACCCCACTGCTTCAACGATAGACAGATAAATATATACATATACACTTTGCAAATACATTGGCCAGCATGGGTTGCTCCTTTAAGACAAGGGAACAGATAAGTGTGTAGTGTGTGGCTGCTGTAAAGATGCAACAAATACTGCATGAGCCACATTATTTGGGAACACATAGCCCGTGGAAACCTACTGTAAGACGGCCTGAGCCACAAACATGTCCACCTCACTGCAGTACCCTCTGGTGGATGAATATTCCACCAACATATTTGCACAGCCTTCCCCATCTGAAGAGTGCAGGAAGTGATAGCGAGATTCATAGTAGTTTTGTTCTGAAAAAGGAGACAGCGCGTTAGCTGAGAAAGTAGGTGGGGATATACAAACAGATGGAAAGTTATGCAGTTATTCAACAGCTTTTCTGGCTCTGCACACGTAAGTTCCCTAGGGCAGGGAAGCCTTTTCACGTGCTCGTATAATTATTGTGCTACATTTCTCTGTAATCTAAAGCAGGAGGGCGCAATCTTTTCCCCCTGCGCCTCCCCTGCCGGCTGTCCCCCTCTCCTCACACCACACCCCCACACGGTTACCTTGGCTCTGGCGTCATGACATTGCGTTGTCATGGCCACGCGTCACCAGGACCCACGGTAGGGGGAAGTTTACAGAGGCCTTGCAGCTCCCCCGGCATTAATTTAAATGATTTCGGGAACCACGCAGGGCCTCTGTTACAAACGCCCCCCCCGCCCACCAGCAAATCTCACGGCACCCACTTTGCGCACCCCTGATCTAAAGTATATTTTTTAAAGACACACACACACACACACACACACACACACACACACACACACTTTGGCATTGGGATATTGTAAACGACCCCCTGTGTATCTTACCTTTCCACAATGTTATAGCCAACAATTGATGCAACTTTGGATGGCCTAGTTTGCCAGATCCTCCCCTGGACCATTTCAGAGCTCTGGACACAAATGCCACTCTTTCAGGAGAGTTCGGATCCATCGAGCTAAACAATTTGGCCAAGTTTTCTAAAGGAAATGAAATTATCATTTACTGCACACGGAACAAAGCAAGAATCAGGGCCCAATATAGTAATATAGCTAATAAAGTATAATAGAACCTGACCACATAACCCTCTAACTAATCCCTCACGCTAAAGTATTAGCCTCCGTTACCCACTAAAACAGACCCATAGCGGTGTCTGATGACGTCATTAATAGGGAATCTATTTCCCACCTAATCCCGATTTGATGGTATTCCTATATCTGCCATCAAACCTATTAAGCTACGTGCTTCCTCACCAAGGCCTCATTAGTATTATACTTCAGCCGGTCCACATTAAGACGTTTCCTGGTTACACCGTCCCACGATATACATTTGTTAATTACGGTTTATACATACATTACAGTGAAATATGTTTTATGAGTCCTAAGGTTATGTTTTAGAATACGCGGGGTGCAACAAAGTGAATTCTGTGAGTGCACAACCTTGTGCCCTCCATTCTTGTTTTGTTCTGTTTATTCACTCGCAGTTTACAGTCTGCACCCACCAACCATCACTAGGATTATTATTCACCATGGTCTACTGGTACGGTGACCGAGTTGATCATCAACCTCCCCCCTTCCCTTTTATGGCACACTACTGCATAGAACGGTTCTGCAGTAAAAATAGAAGACATCTTCCCTTGGTGAAGTAACAACAAAGAAAATAATGTTTTGGAGGACTAAGTATTTTAAACACTATCTAAAACAAGTGTGAGGCAACAGCCAGGGTGAAGCGAGTGATTGCTCTGAATGCGCTCGTCCAGGGTGAGGGTGCGTGCACGTGCTGCTTGGCGAGACAGCTACATTTGATTTGGCTGCTCGCTGGATGCGCCACGTGAGCGGCTCACCCAATGAGGGCGAACCAGCTCCGTGGCGTCATGGCCGCGCCCCCCTATACACTCCCCCCGCGCGGGCAACTAGCTGGCCAGAAATCGTCGAGCAGAGCGCATGACATCATGGCGCTCAAGCACCAGCGCTCCCAGCCTGGCTGCAGCCTTAGGATACAGGGTACCATGAAAGGCTTAGTTGTTACTGTGCTTAAAATCCACAACTGCATCACACACAAAGATCAGTCTACAAAACTCTCCCTCATCTGATCACACAGTTATGATGGTGACTCTGCTCTGGCTTTTAATAAGAATTTATTATTTTATAGAGCTGGTAATATACACAGCACTAAACATGATAAAATGTGCAATCGTATATGACTCATTCTTTAAAAATCGTATATGACTCATTCTTTAAAAATCCCTGTAGAGTCCAGTATCTGCCGTGGCAGAAATTCACCTCATCTGAACAGCAAGGAAATTAGGTGAAATTCTGCCACGGCAGATAGTGATTTTTAAAGAATGAGTCTTATGGGATTGCACATTTTATCATGTTTAGTGCTGTGTACATTATCAGCGCTGTAAAATAATCAATGAACATCAAACATATTTATACAGCAAAACACCTACATGATGAAACTGTAGCGCACGCTGGTAAATGTTCTGTGGAAGCGAGGTGTGATCTTCGCACGGTGTACTCACCTAACTGCTCATCAGCCGCTTTTGCTTCTGACTTTTCTAAGGACTCCAGCACGAGCATGGACAGGTCAGCAGCACTGTTTTGCTACAAGAAGAATGGATAAAATTTAAAGAACATTAATATCCTGCCAGCAACATGACAGTTATGCAATAATAAGTTTCACGTTACATAGAAGAATGCCGATCTCAGATCTCGGAACGTTGGCTTCCTATCGGACGAGAAAGAACAGCAGCATTGGGACATAGGCACTACCCTCCCCCTCCTCCCATCCCCCCTCCCCAATTGGAGCAAGGGCAATACCCCCCATCCCTGGCCCAATTGGAACAAGGGCACTACCCCCCATCCCAGGCCCAATTGGAACAAGGGCACTACCCCCCATCCCACTATTTTCAACTGGCAAATTTTACAATAAATTGAGTCAAACTAACAAAGATAAACATTCTTACTTGACTGTGGCTGAAGAACAACAGAGCCCCAGAGTACATTAGTTCTCTTGCATCTGCATGTTTGTTCTGCGACATATACCTACAAAATAAATTCATGAAATTATGAGAAACATCTAAAAAGGGAAATATAAGAGATCACACT
Organism: Ascaphus truei; assembly: GCF_040206685.1. Classification (NCBI taxonomy): domain Eukaryota; kingdom Metazoa; phylum Chordata; class Amphibia; order Anura; family Ascaphidae; genus Ascaphus; species Ascaphus truei. Next base: position 31,834,813 of record NC_134493.1, on the reverse strand, counting down.
TGCATCATCTGAAAGTATGCAATTTAAAGTGAAGACCGTTCCATTATCTTTTTCGCTTAAAAAAAAAAACCACACACAAAGCTAATTTAAGGTTTTTCAGCCACTGAAAACATCATTTAAAATAAATAACAACTGATGTTACATTCGCTACCATGATTTAGTCTATCCATCTATCTAGTCCATAATCTATCCACAGTATCGATATTCTGTCATGAGATCACTATTATAAAGTAAACCCCTTTTATGGACTGTGTACGGTAACTATCAGCATAAAGTATTTATTTTCATGCAAGCCCAGAAAGAATTTAGATTCACAAAACCTAAAAAAAAAAAAAAAAAACAACAAAAAACACACTTTATTTCATTCAGAAATGCATAGCAGAATATAGGAACAATAATACCTATTTTGTATAATACGTAATGTGTGATATGAATGTACATTCATGATTTGTCTGGCAACACAGTAAAATGGTGTAGACTAGGGGTTAAATACTATGTTATCACGATTCACACTACCTCTCATTTGCTTCACACTAGACTCCTGCCTTTAAAAACAATAAGGACTTCTATTTGGCATAAATCCTACTAGGAAACTTCCACATGTTGACACGGACTCCCAAGACTGTTTATAGGCTTGACATCCTTTTAAGGATTCCATAGGTTACATGAAAGAAAGATACGTTAACTTTTCAATGGCAGTAATTAGTACAGGTGATTAAATATTGAAACTTATATTTCTGTAGTTCACATATCAGTTTATAAGAGATGTCAAAGAGAATATTAATTCTCAGATATAAGAACTGTGGCTTCAGTGCAGGTGTGAACAGACACTTTAGGTTAATCAGGGGCACACCCTTATGCAAGAGTAATCCTCTGTCTCAAATAGGTAGTTAAACTTGGACTGTTTTATCTACTTGTGACCATGATGAGGCTTTTGTTTTCATTGCTATATATTTTAGAGTAATTCTGTCCATAAACGATTTAGTCAGCACCATGCAAATCATCATTTCTTGCTCATATACTGCATCATCGCATCATCCCAGACAGACCTACATTTTTTATTTAACCCTTTCAATGCCATTGGGACCACTCTGATATGTATGTCTTTATTTATATAGCGCCATCCAGGTACATAGCGCTTCACAGCAGTGATACACGTCACATAATGGGAATAAGCGCTTCAGACATAACTGTAACAATAAGAAAGGAAGTCCCTACATGGAAGAACTACGTGGTAGTACTCAGTAGTGCAAAGGTGAAAGACTAACTGAATATTAAAAGTAACCCTTTAAAACCGACAAACTGACAGATGTGAACATATATGACCCTATAACACAATGTTTTACGACAACAAACATAAGCAAAACTGGATATTGTGCGGCTATCACCTACAAGTATCTTAAAAAGAATTAAATTCTTTCTCCTATGAAATATTAGAAAGCACTGAGGAAATTAAACCATTGCTATATATTTCAAGCCTGTGTCAGTGCAATAATGGCACAGGCATAATGTCAGTAATGGTGTCACCCACATAGTATCAGGCCTCGTGTGTGGGGACAGACCTGTCACGGGTGAGACAGGAGCAGCACAGAGGTGTGGGGACAGACCCGTCACGGGTGAGACAGGGGCAGCACAGAGGTGTGGGGACAGACCTGTCACAGGTGAAACAGGGGCAGCACAGAGGTGTGGGGACAGACCTGTCACAGGTGAGACAGGGGCAGCACAGAGGTTTGGGGACAGACCTGTCACAGGTGAGACAGGGGCAGCACAGAGGTTTGGGGACAGACCTGTCACAGGTGAAACAGGGGCAGCACAGAGGTTTGGGGACAGACCTGTCACAGGTGAAACAGGGGCAGCGTCACCTCAGCTCTGCCCTAGGCCTTCAACACTGAAGCTGATAAGACTGACGCGGCCCTCAGCCAATCACACAACGCGCAGGGAGCCCCGTCCCCTAGCAACCCAGGTCCCTCAGCCAATCAGCGGCTGCGAAGCTGCGGCTCGGTAGAGCGCTGAAACATCTGCCGGCGGACGGGGGGGGGGGGGGGGCGCGGGAAGTAACCCGCGCGGCGCTCCGGTACCTGAAGAACAAGGTCCGGTACATCTGGTGTGCCTCGTAGTATTCGCCCTTCTCCACGCTGGCCCGCAGCTTCCCTTCCACCCGCTGCACGCCGCCGCGGTTGCGGGCGCTGCCTTTCGAGCCCTCCTGCTCCGCCGCCGCCATCGTAGCAGCCATATTGGGGACGCACGGAGACGTCGCTCGGACCTGCGCGCGTCAACCAGACGTCCTGCCTCCTCAGCTTCCGTGCGTACGGAGGCTCAGCGGGGTCATATGCGAAGCTGGGAGGTGCGTCACGTGACGCGTTGCGATGTTTATGTGCAATGTGTAATATGATGTAGTCATGTTCGGGAGAATTCGGCAGGATGAGGGTTACTTGAAGGGAAAAGACCCACCTAGCAATAAATAAATATCTATATCACACAAGTTTATATGTCTATAACACTGAATTGTTGCCAGGTGTCCAGTATTGAACAGGACTGTCCTGTATTTGGACACTGTCCAGTAAAAAATAAGAGGTAAGTGTGTGTGTGTGTGTGTGTGTGTGTGTGTGTGTGTGTGTGTGTGTGTGTGTGTGTGTGTGTGTGTGTGTGTGTGTGTGTGTGTGTGTGAACGTGTGTGTGTGTGAACGTGTGTGTGTGTGAACGTGTGTGAGTGCGAGTGCGAGTGTGTGTGTGTGTGTAAAATATTTTACCAGGAAGTAATACATTGAGAGTTACCTCTCGTTTTCAAGTATGTCCTGGCCACAGAGTTAAGACAAATAATACATGGTTACAGTTACATAAATGAACAGGGTATACATTATATACAAGACATTGCATGCACAGTTAAACAAAATATATATTATGAGCGTATGAAACAGTTACAGACCAGATTAAAGTGTGAGACAGCCTTAGATTTGAAAGAACTTAAACTGGTGGTGGATGTTAGAGTCTCTGGTAGGTTGTTCCAGTTTTGGGGTGCACGGTAAGAGAAGGAGGAACGGCCGGATACTTTGAGCCTTGGAACCATGAACAGTTTTTTTGGAGTCTGATGTCAGATGATAGGTGCTGAATGTGGTAGGGGTGAGGAGCTTGTTCAGGTAGCTGGGTAGCTTGCCCATAAAGAATTTGAAGGCAAGACAGGAAATGTGAACTTTGCGCCTAGACTCAAGTGATGACCAGTTCTCTAAGCATTTCGCAGTGATGTATGTTATAGTTGCATTGGAGAACAAAACGACAAATTGAATTGTAGAGGGTGTCAAGCTTGCTAAGGTGGGTTTGAGGTGCCGAGCCATATACTATGTCTCCATAGTCAATAATTGGCATTAGCATGTGCTGTGCGATACGCTTTGTGACCAGGAGACTTAGGCCTCGTTCAAGGTGCTGGCTTCGGCGGGCGGGCGTGCTGACGTGCGTGCTGCCGTGAGCAACAAAGTATTCAAATTGAATACTTGTTGTCAGGGTAGCTACTGCCCTGCCTCCGAAGCCAGGAGTTGCCGCTGACGACAGCTTCAGTAAACGAAAATTTCGTTTACTGCAGCTGAAGCAGCGTCACAGGGACCAAGGCAGCCAATGAAATCATTCTTCAGAATGATTTCAAGGCTGCAACACCTCATCCCTGCTCTCTGTCTGTGGCCGGGAGGATTAGGATGTGACGTCAAAGACACGCCCACTGAACGACAGAACGCCCAGGCTGTCGGCAGGGGATGATCGGACGTCTCCTACATCAGCAACGCGCGCACTCGCGGACGCGCGCCCTCCATATGCCAAAGCAGGCACCCTGAACGAGCCCTTAGGGTTCCTTGGTTGTCAGGGTATCAATGTGCATCCCGAATGTTAAGTGGGAGTCAAACCATATGCCCAGGTATTTAAAACTAGTGACAGGGGTTAGGGGGGTGTTAGCGTTGGTTCTAATCTGGAGCTCAGTCGCTGGAAGCTTTAAAAATTTAGTGTTGGTCCCAAATACCATTGTTACAGTCTGGTCAGTGTTTAAAAACAGTTTGTTTTGGGAGATCCAGTTTTCGAGTATCAAAAAGTCAGACTGAAGTATGTGTTGAAGGTCAGAGAGGCTATGGCTGTGTGCATATAGGATTGTGTCATCTGCATACATGTGTATTGAGGCTTCCTGACAAGCTGTGGGAAGATCTTTGATTAACACTGAGAAGAGTTGGGGCCCCAGAACAGAGCCTTGCGGGACACCACAGGTCATATCCAGGGAGTTAGAGCCTGAGATGGACACATGTTGGGATCTACCTGATAGGTAGGACTGAAACCAGTTTGAAACATGCTTTAAACTGTATGTATGTGTATACCGGTATTTGCTCTCTGAGCGTGTATGTGTATACAGTGGTGGGATTACTTTTTTTTTTTTTTTTTCACAACCGGTTCTTACCTTGTCAGCGGGCGGCATCTAACAGCATCTCCCGTCCTCTATTTCCCTTCTCAAAATGGCCGTGTGGCATCACATGGCGCCGCGTTGTCATGACAATGCGACGTGACGTAGGGTCTCGTTGCCATAGCAACAGGCATCACATGATGTGGTTATGTCACTTGTCGTTCCCATTGGCATGGCAGCGCGGCGCCTTTGACGCCATGCTGCCTTATTGTGAGGATTTGCATGGAAATAGATGCAGGGAGATGCTGTCAGTTGCTGAATTAAGCACCGGTTCGGCGAACATTTGAAAATGTAATTAACAGGTTCGCACGAACAGATGCGAAACAGCAGAATCCCACCACTGTGTGTATACCGGTATTACTTCACCAGGCGTGTATGTGTATACCAATATTACCTCTCTGGGTGTGTATATGTATACCGGTATTACCTCTCTGGGTGTGTATATGTATACCAGTATTACCTCTCTGGGTGTGTATATGTATACCGGTATTACCTCTCTGGGTGTGTATATGTATACCGGTATTACCTCTCTGGGTGTGTATATGTATACCGGTATTACCTCTCTGGGTGTGTATATGTATACCGGTATTACCTCTCTGGGCGTGTATGTGTATACCGGTATTACCTCTCTGGGTGTGTATATGTATACCGGTATTACCTCTCTGGGTGTGTATATGTATACCGGTATTACCTCTCTGGGCGTGTATATGTATACCAGTATTACCTCTCTGGGTGTGTATATGTATACCGGTATTACCTCTCTGGGTGTGTATATGTATACCGGTATTACCTCTCTGGGCGTGTATATGTATACCAGTATTACCTCTCTGGGTGTGTATATGTATACCGGTATTACCTCTCTGGACATAGTGACCGGTTTGGGGGCCTGCGGGATTTCCCCCGAGCAGAGCTGTTGCTTGGGGGCTGTGCAGACTCCTCCATCCTGATTGGCTGCAATACCCAGCAGCAGCCAATCAGAAGGAGTCAGGAGACTGAAAAAAAAGAACAAAAGCGCAAACGCACATAGTGAAGTATGCAAAGTAAATATATATATATTTTAGGGTAAGATATCTGCGTACATCAGATTAAAAGGTTACCAGCAATTCATGTACATAGACATGGGTGAGTAAAGGTGGTACATCTGCCGCCAACCATCTGGGGATTTTCTTTACTGCATCAAGGCACACCCCACAGCTGAAGAAAGGCCTCCGTTTACGTCCGTCTTTGGGTTGAAGGAGTCTTGAATAGAACCTTGCTTAGGGGAGGCTTCGTTCTGCTCTCCCCGGCTCCTTACTCGGCGCCGTCAGCGATGGAGGTTAGCAGCTTCTCGGGCAAGCTGTTACCTCAAATGTCCCGTATTTCCTATGCGTTCGGCCGCAAAGTGAAGACGGCCGTAAAGTGTGGATGTTTTACCGCACTGTTCACAATCGCGGGTAAATGTCTATAGGAATCGGCTCCACATAGTAACAGAAGAGTCAGCTAGTACACAGATCAATTATAAAAGTGATAATTCGGGCTAAAATTTATCCAACGCGTTTCGAAGCGCAAGCTTCTTCATCAGGGATGTTCCCTGATGAAGAAGCTTGCGCTTCGAAACGCGTTGGATAAATTTTAGCCCGAATTATCACTTTTATAATTGATCTGTGTACTAGCTGACTCTTCTGTTACTATGTGGAGCCGATTCCTATAGACATTTACCCGCGATTGTGAACAGTGCGGTAAAACATCCACACTTTACGGCCGTCTTCACTTTGCGGCCGAACGCATAGGAAATACGGGACATTTGAGGTAACAGCTTGCCCGAGAAGCTGCTAACCTCCATCGCTGACGGCGCCGAGTAAGGAGCCGGGGAGAGCAGAACGAAGCCTCCCCTAAGCAAGGTTCTATTCAAGACTCCTTCAACCCAAAGACGGACGTAAACGGAGGCCTTTCTTCAGCTGTGGGGTGTGCCTTGATGCAGTAAAGAAAATCCCCAGATGGTTGGCGGCAGATGTACCACCTTTACTCACCCATGTCTATGTACATGAATTGCTGGTAACCTTTTAATCTGATGTACGCAGATATCTTACCCTAAAATATATATATATTTACTTTGCATACTTCACTATGTGCGTTTGCGCTTTTGTTCTTTTTTTTCAGTTGCTTTAGGGGTTCCTCTACCCCTATTACTTCAGCTGCAGACGCCAATTATATAGAGGTTGCTTGTATATTTGTTTATTCACTTCACCAGGTGGTGTTTTATTGGGTTAACTACACAGTAGATATTAGCAGCTGCGCACTGAATATTTTGTTTAGAAGGAGTCAGGAGCCTGGGGGTGAGGCCAAGTAGAGGAGGAAACAGCATGGAGTGTAGAGAGGTGTGTGTGTCTCGAGTGCGTCGCACCTTTCACCATTATGTCCAATATTTTTGGAGAAGCCACCGGGCAACCATATCTATCATACATAGGGTGGCCAGGTGGCTTCTCCAAAAATACTGGACATGATGTTGGAAGGTGGAAGGTGCAACGCGCAGGAGAAAAGTCAGTGGGGAGGTATGTTATTTATAAATTATCTGACAGTTACGTAATTTATTTTAAAAATTCCCTCCACATTTGCATCATTTAATATTCTAATTCTAAAAAAAAATTCTGGGGATTGTGCGCCTTTCCCAGGGCAAATTCGAATATGAAATGGTACATATTGGTGCAAACTTTGGAGTGAAATTTGGAAAAAAGATCATTTATAAGTAACATACCTGCATGTCATGGAACAAGAATCACATCTCTGTTTCACCCCCCCTCCTTTTTTCTTTGCAGCTTTTGCTTGTCAGGTTCTCATTCCAGCTGCATGTATTTTGCTCCATACACACACAGTGCCTGTGTGCTAGACAGTGTTGCGATCCCTGTCTCTGCAATATGCCAGTGAGTTGCTACAGCAACCTCAGCCTTTCTATCAGAATGGGCTAGTCTGCATTCTCCCCCTCTGCCTTGCTGACAGATGGTCTGTCCCCAGGCTATCTTGTTACCCAGAATATACTGGCACTTCCTTTTCCACTGGATGAGTGCGTACCCTTCAGTAATTTGCTCTACTGGCAAGGCCTCATCCTTTTTCACCTTTCCCCACTATCACGCGCACTCACCAGAGACATTCTCTCCAAACACCATCATCCACAAGTGCCTTTGTAAACCCATGCTTTTTCTCAATAAAGTGAAGAAAGACAAAGAACTTGTTGTGCTTGTAAAAGGAACGAGTTGAACCTATCTAGGCTATTCATACCACACATGACTCTGGCCTCCAGAATACTGCAGTCATACTCTCATTTCCCCCTCTCATTTTCTGCACACACACCTCTGCTCCATGCTATTTCCGCCATCTTTGCCCCACAACCCAGCTCCTGACTCGCTGCTTTACCCAGCAGCAGCTAATCAGGATAAAAGGCATCAGCCCTGTTCAGAGAAATCCGCAGCCTCAAGCCAGTCTGGTCACAAAGGTCAGAGGGGAAATATCACACACATATACAAGTGTACATGTACGTGTGTTATAACACACACACACACACACACACACACACACACACACACACACACACACACACACACACACACACACAAAAATGAAACCAAATTTATCAACACTAATTAAAAGGAGAGCTTATAAACAACGAAACCTCTAAAGCACCTCAAATAATCAGACTCCAAGACCTGATCCCTAAATAAAGAATGCCAATACAAAAGAAATAGGGACTAAATAGTACTGCAAACACGGACTCCAACAAAATAGGGGAACCAAAAGGTCGCCAAGATGTCATGAACGGCCGGTCAGGGAAATAAACCAGCAAGACTGGTGAAACAAAACAGCCCTGTGAGCAAAGAGAAAAGATGGAATAGAATGCTGGACTGAGAGCATGAGTAAGCTAAAAAGTAGCACCAGGTTGAAATGTATCAATCGGAGCATGTAATAGCACAGTCCCACAAGCAAGGTTGCTGATATAGATGGCAACATGTAATCACTAATGTATCACATCAATGACAGCGTAGATGCAAATTAATGGCAGGTAGGATACAAAGTATGTCGTGGTATGCTTGCTGAGAAAATGGAGTCAAATAGTCCCAAGTTGCAGTAATGGTAGCGACAGCAGTGACACAAGAAATGTAGTGTCCCGTGAGAGTATGAATCATCCGGTTCTCTGATCTTCACATATACCCAGTCCTACTCCATCTGAAAAGCATATCTGCATCCATCTTGTCTGTGGCAAGAAGCGAGGGTGAGGTTCCTTGCCACGCAACCCGATGGCCGTTCCATCGCAAGGATGGAGATATACATCTCAATCAATCATATTCAGCCTGTGTCTCCCCACTGCTGGAAGAAGCCTCCCCAATGATATTCCAGGTACTGTGGTTGCAGCCTCTCTTCTCCACATCACTTCAACACAGTTTCTGATTTCATCCTCCCCTCTTACTTTTGGTTGTCTTGGTCTTTTAATCTCTTGGAATCAAGTCACGTGCGTCTGTATGGTGCTCAGTCTTTCGCAAGCAACTCTTTATATAAAATAAATACAATTTAAAAAAAACCATTGCGTCTTTAAGATAAAAATATATATATTAATAACAAATAAGGCAATTCTTTTTTTGTTTTTTTTTGGATGGCCCAGCATATTCCTTAGTGCAGAACAACGTGCGTGCCCGCGCTTTATAGTTGGCTGTGGTTAGCCAGCCATTGTATGCTAGGGCCGGCAGGGAGCGTGCAGCCGGGCGATAGCGGGGAAGACTCCAAAAAGTAAGTATTCGCGCCGCTACCGCAGTGTGTATGTACTGTATGTTCACAATATTAATAATGTATTCTCACAGCATGTCTTTTTTTTTAAAATTTGTGTACACACCTTTCCAAGCCTGTCGCTCACAAAGTGTGCATCACGTGCACGAGCCCACTATATTACGGGCCTAATATTGCACAACAGGAAGGCAGCAAAATACCACACCTTACAGAAATGTGCATGTCGGGGGGCAACCAGGCCTCCCATTCATATGATTGCGGTGAGAGAATACCACGGTATAGGGCATATCATTACTTTGTATTGACATACAGAGCCACATTTATTTTAGCATTATTTTTTTATTTAAAAAAAAAAAAAAATTGTGCGCTTAGAATATTTTTTTTTTTGTATTTCAAAGATACGACGCAATAGCGTTACCACAATGTCCGCTTTTCTTTTAAAATGAGACGGTACCGCAGCTTTAATCCACTTCAGATGCTGCGTTGATCTGTTATAGAAACAAAGCATTTGTTTATAAACCTTTTTGAAAAACATGTTTTTTTTTTTGTTTTTTTAACTCAACTCCCTAGGCCTACTTTTATTATGTTCCTATTTTCCAAAACAGCAACTTACTAAATAACTTTAGTGTAGAGCAGGCAAACAAAAAGTAATTTATAAATAATTACAATGGAACTGGTCATGGAGACATCACAAATCGAGAAGATGCAGCTGTTGAGTAGAAGAAAAGAAAATAAAGAGTAGTTCAATAATTGTAAAATGCAATTTTTTTTAAAGCTTCAAATAATGTACATCTATTTTTTTAAAACCAAAAGTGCTTAAGCTACACTTACCTTGGCCAGCGTTACCTCTATATTACCTCTGACCAACAACAAAAATCCTGGGAAGATTTAGCAGAGATCAGCGCATTCATCATATTCTGGACTGTATTCCACAAGCCACGATTAGACATCCTGAAGTTCCTATGCTTACTATGCAAGGCAGGGGTGTGCAAATGTTTTCAGCTGCGCCCCCCTCACCTTGCTCGACGGCCTCAAATGACCCCGTTGCCATGGAGATTGCTATCTGACATCACTCCGCATGGCACCGCGGAGTAATTTGCCATGCCATTTGCCTGCAGCTCTTCAGAATCCCGGTAAATTAGTTGCAGAGGCCTCACGCAATCCCCCGGCATTTAATTTAAACGCCTGGGGGGAGAACGCGGGACCTCTGCAACCGCCCACGTGCTGACCCCCCCCCCCACAAATCTCCCACCCCCCCAGTTTGCGCACCGCTTATGTAAGGGACCCAAATGATTGTCACCATGTGCAAGTCTTACAAACATTGATACAAGACGAATCAACAGAAACGTTACGTTATCTAGACAAACTTTTATGAAATTGAATTAAGGGAAAAGAATGAACTCCTGCAATGTTATGCGAGTAATTCTTTTCATGCCAAGCAAACCGCTGTGTAACAAAACAAAATCACATTGTTTTCCCACCCCTCCTCTCCGGGTCAGCAATCCAGCCATGGTTTGTTCATAACCAACTAAGACTTCATACAAATGTAAATGCATAACCCAGTTACAGCAATTCCAAAAATACTAAAGTTTAGGGCTCAGCAGCGTGTTGAAAACAGATTCCAGCAGACGCTTTAGAGTTCTCCAATGAGAGCAAATACGTCAAACCCACGCTATAGTACTATAGGGCTAATACCAGCTGGTTTTGTAGACCAGACAACAGAAAAGCACAATGTGACCGATTAAAGGTTATATATATAAAGTATTTAAAAATGTTTGGCTGAGATCACCAGACATGTTGCATCAGCCGTTTCACTGCTTTAAAAAAAATAAAAATATATATATTGTTTTTGGAAATTATGAAGATCAGCGATTGAGGCCTCAATCTAACTGTGATGATCTTGATCTACACACAGTATTGCCATAGTTTCAGAATTCTGTTGCGGTTTACTTTGGCACAAGGGACTGGTGAGACTTGGTGGCCATGGAGGGAAAACAGTCAACTAGACGAGTAGGGGTTCCTGGAAGCTAAAGCAATACACATCAGATGACGAGGACACCCTGATTTAAATTCTATAAAGGAAAGTAGGCGACCATGCAGTTTTAACATTCACTGCAAGATCTTGCCAAAGATACTTCTGGTTTGCTTGACTATTGGGGTAATAAGATGTTCTGAGAAGAACACATCTAAGGTACATATAATTTATACTTACACAGTATTAATGTAATTACCCATTGGAATGTCAGACAGCCCAACACAAGATGTGCGGCTTTGCCAAGCAGCCGGATTGTTTGAATCTAGTCTTCTCATTTTCTTAATCCAGCATGTCAAGCTTTTTTTCCACCTAATTCAATGCATTTTATTAGTTTCCAAAATGTAGAACTGTATACTGTTGGACTAAAGCTTCTATTTATTCCATACAAATGCTATGGCAGGATGTACATTCTTCGCAGCCAATATCTGTCTCCCCATTACTTGATCTGACTTCTTACATCTACATGAAGGGTTTGCAAATTAGATTTTTGTAAAGAAAGCTGTGAAAGTCAAATAATCAAAAAGCAAATATCTTGCTGTTTAACTAGTTTTATGAATATTTTGGCACATTTTCTAAGTTAGCATGACACCTACTAGACCTTTGAATGTTGTCCTTAAGAATCAAGAGAACGTAAGACAACTTGTAACCATTTTTGGGTATAAAGTTCACAACATTTTTTAACCTCCAAATTTCCCAAAAAGCACAACTTTTGTTTAAGAACTCATTTGCTTGTCTTCTCAAAATGCCTTAGGGGCAGTCAACATTACTTGCCACCCACATGTAAATTACCTAGCACAGGTACTGTGCTACAGTGATGAAATCTGAACCTCATGTTTAGTAGTGAACAGTTGTGCCATCAGGTTCATATGACTTCCATGTGATGTGGTATGCAAGAGAATACAGAATACAGAAAAGAAATATCTTGTTTATTACCATTTTCAAATATTACATGCACTCAAAAATTAAACTCTTTATTTAAACATTTCAATATTGTTGTACCAATATAGAGCAAGCAAACATTCACTGAAAAACAAATAGCATGAAAAGCCTTTACAAAAATACATTGCACAAAGTCCTATTTTGCATCTTTAAAAATAAATAAGTGTTTTGAAAAAAAAGTCCCTGTATGCACCCTCCAAATTTACATTTACATAGTGTATTTGACTTCTAATCTGCAATATCTGTACAATCTCAGCTCTGCTGCATAGGCCGCCAGGTCTGTATTCCGGTTAGTAGACTGTTGTGCAATATAAAAACTCTATTCAAAAAGCCAGTCAGCGGAATCTGTTAATGAGAAATACACCGACATTTGGGATGCACCCCAGACGTGGGGTACTGATCCAATAAAATGTTCTATAAATATACATAAAATTACATTTTGGCTAGTCTGAAAAATAACTATAAAATACTTTGTGAAAATAGCTACAAAGTAGGCAAATACATACTTGAATGGGGTGTCTGGTAAAAGTACATTTCTCTATAGCATTGATCTTTTTATTAGCAATGTACAAGGACTCTGAAACAAAAGTTATATTTGGACCTGAAACCACCCGTGAAATAAGATTTCGTTGTTGGACCCGGAGTCCTTGATTGCTTAATGCCATAAGGTGGATCACAAGTTTATTTTCTATTATAATATTCTAGGGAGAAAGACGAGTACAACGAATAGCTTTAAAGGAACATTGTAGCAGTGGCAGGGCAACTGTATTCAGGTGTGCCCTGGTTAGACAAGATCGCATGTGCTTTTTGACTCACAAATTTAATATTTCCACCTCTATAGAAAAAAAGAAACCGATGAACTAAATAAAATGAAGACTTCCAACAAGCTTTGGTTACTTTGTAATTTGCATTTAAAATATCTTCGCAGTTAAAGAGATCCTAGAGAATTAACTATAAACTACAGTTCTGCAGTAATAAGGATTAAAATTGACTTGGCATTCAGTGTTCCACCATGAAGAGAGGTACTTTTTTTGCAGCGATCACCCGCTAACTGGCCTTTCAATCCAGAGTGGTCTGCATGCAGCATTTTACTTGGAGACAAATTATAAAGCATACCAGCAACTTCGTGCATATCAAATTGGTTTGGTGGGCATGTTGTTGCTGATGGTTTCCTGGTTTGCGTCTGTACGATTGATCCTGCAGCATACATCACTCCTACCCATGTTTCTTGAAATATTCCAGTGTTCCAGGTTTGTAGTATTTACATGGCAAACAAGTTTACAGACAATTGAGCGAGGTCTTAGTGGTTACTTCGCAGGTGTTCCGTGTGCTCTGAAGCGGTAGAGACAGGTATAATCTGTGTGACCCCAGTTGGAGAAGATTCGAAGTTCCACAATCTGAAAAGGTTTCTTATTTTCTTCCTAAAAAAAAAAAAAAAATGATTCCAGAGTTTATGGGGGTACTGATAATAAAAAAGGAAGATAGGAACCAGGGAACAAAGTAATGAGATTGAATGGGAGGGGGAGAGACCAGGTAAAGTGTTCCGTTTTGTTTTTTAAACTATGCATAATTCATCTAACACTAACCCCATATACTTTACATGTTGATAATTATTCCTATGCATTTAGGACTTTTCTTAGAGTAGCAATTCATACACAGGAGGTGTGTGTGTGTGTGTGTGTGTGTACACACAAAACAGTGTACAGTAAAGATTATGATTATTACATGTTCATTTTTAAGTGGTGAACTACAAAAGTTTCATGTTGGCAGTAAATCATTAAATACCATAATAGAAACATGCACATACCTGGGTATTTGACAGATATCCGGGAAAAGCAATGAGAACTTAAAGATAAAACCCAAGGTAGACACCATGGTGCCATGAAAGCCAACTGAAGGGTTTGTGGACCTATAACCAAGCCAATCTCCATGTACCTTTTCTGAAAGGACTCCCATCAATTTATGCAATAGAGAACTTACCGTCACTTGGAATACTTGCAGTGAATCTCCGTTTTGATCATAAATGGATCGGACCAAAAGACTGCCATTTTCCTGATACTCGTCTTCCAAACCCTTTAAAGGAGACAAAGGGTGAGAAACCGAAATCCTATACTTCAACGGCAGAAGGAAGAATGTCTTGTAAAACAATAATAAATCACTTACGTGTACAGCAAAATCTTTAGGAGCACTTGTGATGTTGCCTGTTGGTGAGAGAGACTTTGCTATATGCTCCAATGAGAAAGCGGTTGGGTAGATACTCATGGAAAGCCGAACCACGAGGTATCCGTCAGCTCCTTTAAAGGCCCAACAGTTTCCTGGATTCATATCAGGCTAAAAAGAAATAAAAAAATATTATTTTAATTATAAAATTATTTTTTATTTGTAGAGGCAGTACCGAAGGGGGGGGGGGCAGAGATACAGGGAGAGACGGGGCCCAGAGACGCCGAGACAGACTGGGGGTGGAGGGGCGCAGAGAAGGCCGAGGAGACGAGGGGCAGAGAGGTCAGGAGAGAGGTGGGCTGAGAAACACTGCGATACACGAGACAACATTATTTTTAAAGATGCATTAACATTTATTTTTGTTCTTTTAATAGCATTGTAAACCCTTCTGAAAGTGCTACTGTGACCGTATTAACTCAACAAGGTCATCTAACAAGGAAGAGTTGCTTTTCCCAATTTGGTATAATTAAAGGGTTACACTTATGTAAAAGTTATTTTTACATCAATAATAAACAATCCTGTTATGTGAACATAATTAACTAAAAACAAATGTGTAACCAGCTGTCTCGTTTCTTTCTTCTTTAAAGACAATAGCATTGAAGTGTAAGAAGAGTGCAAAGTTAAGTCATGTACAGTCATTTACAAAAAATGTACTCAAATGTTAGTAACAGAGTCATGGGGAGAGGAAGTGGCATGTCCACATGTTCATGGAGCTGGCTACAGTCAGGATTTGTCCTGTACGTCAATATACCATCATTCTTTACATCCTCTCACTTTGTGCTCCAGTCTGTAGGTAATCACACTGAATGTATGGTGCCATGTGTGATAGTGAACAAATCAGAGCAGCTGCACACAATCTTGTATCAAGTCCATGACAAGAAACAGAATCGAGTGTAGGGTATAGATACCAGACGACTGGCTAGTCATTGATACCAATAAGTTGTGAAGGAAGATTGAATGCACTCTTAAGACAGCTGGGCAGTTGGAGCTGGGCAGTTGGAGCTGGGCAGTTGGAGCTGGGCAGTTGGAGCTGGGCAGTTGGAGCTGGGCAGTTGGAGCTGGGCAGTTGGAGCTGGGCAGTTGGGTTTAACACCAGTTTTATGTATCCTTGGAAAACCCACACTGCTTGCCCCAAAAATTGTAAGCTCTTATACACAAGAGCCAAATGTGCCTTTGCTATACGGTGTACAGTAAAGAAAAAGGCCGTCACATCAAGTGTCGTATTAATGGTCAAATTGTTTTTATTTGACTCACCTGTATTACCACCCGGGGGGACTGAGAGAAATACCACAATGGAATTCCAAACAGGCTCATTAACGCGGTTTTTGTTTCATAAGTCTCTGAACAGCGAGTTCCCAGGATACTTCCACCTAAAACACACACAAGTGAATGCAGAATTGAAGGCATACTTTAAGTAAATCTGCATTTCTGTACAATTATGTTAAAAACACATGAACTAAACGGTTACATGATTGAAAATGTTGTTTAATGTCACAGGGATCTGCAGCAAATGAATTTGCTGTAAATTAAAAGACGAATGCTACATGCCTAAATGTTGCATGTTACAAGTAGCTGGTATTCATGTTCTTAGTTTAAAGCAGGTGCTCCACACAAATACACAAAAAACGAAATAAACAGGCCAGCAGTGGATAATGCAAGTGTTACTATGTATAATATAGTAAACAATAATCATTTAGTGGGTGCAAGATTCCACCTTTCCACATGATGGACCACAATTACAAAATATATTGTTTTCAGTATAATGACCTGATAATCCCTGCACATCTCATTAGCACATTTTTAATTGCATAATTTTATGTGCAGGTGATAGTTTAAATCCGTATGATATACCAATTGTAAGAAACCTGTGAAACCAGCGCGCATCTATTGCAAAGTAGATCATGAATCTTGAGGCACTGGAGTCCTTTAGAATGGGGCCATTGTCCTACTAGAGCAACACATGTCTGAACAGAAAATAATCCCCCACTGTATTGTAACAATGGACTGTAAAAACACAACAGCTGCTTTTCTTACCACCAGACTCCAATGCAAAGTCCACCATGCCAGTTTTATCTTGGGAGTAGAGTTTCAATGCGTTATTAACGATTATGTGAGCATCCTGTATAAACAAAACAAAAAATGGGCTAATTCCAAATTTACATTTTCAGCTTTAAGTACAAACAATTTTCACTAACTGGGAAGTTAAATGTGCAATTAGCAGATTTGTTTTCCCTCCTGTGTCAATCTGTAGCATGTTTCAGGGAGCTCCATGCTGCAGACACGTGGCAAATGCAGACTATCGAACTGTACAAACTGACCACTTAACAGAAAGTACATCCTCCTGACTGCATCTTGTTAAAGCATTGGGATGAAAATGCTGCTGTAAATTGTGAGATCAGAAGCTTAGAGCTTCAGTACTAGTAATCTTTAGTGAATCCAAGTCCATAAAAACTAGATCTGAATAAGTTCCATTATGATAAAACAACCAATTCATCTACTGATTGTTGACTTAAAGATACCCATGACTGGGTTTAAGGACCCTTACCTCTTCAGTAATGCCCGAAATTCCGGTCACTGCTCTTTGTACCACTTTTGAAGTGGGCATCTGCTTGGTGATAGCTACATACTGGGTAAGGTTCTGGAGAATTTTCCGCTCTAGTCCTTGTAATACGGTATGGAAGTCACCCTTGCTCACATAATGGCTGGAAAGCCACTGCTGTAAGGACTCTGGCAAGTTTTCTTCGCTTACAAACATCATTTGGACCGACTCTCGTACTTTTGCATCCACCTAAAAATATTTTTTTGTTAATTATAAGTCAAGCATGTCAGGAGTGCTGATGTAGTTTAACGTATGGTTGATTACTGCCGGAAAACAATGAAGTGGGATGCACACTTGCCCAACTAGATAGGGAAAACCAGACCATTTCCAAGATAATACTTTTAGATGAAGGTTTCTTATCTTCTGCTATAGACACAACAGAACGCTGTGTTGTGATCAGAAAAAGCTCTTGGGCTAATAAATGTTGCTATCCAAGAGACATCCACATGACTAATTAGCACAGCATGTTTTACTTGCTTAGGTCAATGTAGTTTAAAAAGGCAAAAACCATGGCTTAACCAGTGACGTACTTTTTGGAGAACACAATCGGCTTGTTCACAGCTCGTCTTTGTGCTGTGCCCCTTCAGAAACTCGCTTTTGTACTCTGCCAACTGCTGCTCCAGAGTCTGAACCCGTCGTAGGATATCGTCTTTTTGAATATCCCCTCTAAAGCAACCAAAAAATTTTTTTTTTTAAGTCAAGACAAGACTATTGCACGTATCATGTACCTTGCACACAACACACAGATACCCAGCAAGCTGTAAGAACCCCCCCCCAAATTATATATATGTATATAAGTGTCAAAAGGAGTGCTACAGGACGTGGCTAAATGTATACAACAAGAAACAAATAAGTCCAGAGCAACATCCAATATGACAGAAATACACCGTGAAATACCTATATATCTCTTGAAAAGGGGTCATTTAGTTAACCCTTTGGCCAAAGCGTATAAGCCTGCGAGCCACATCAAGGCAAGATCAAATTCTCAGGGCCCAAGATTACAATTCTTATTTACCTCTATAATTAGAGGAAGAATGGTCCTGGCATTGAACCTGTCACAACCAGCTGCATGAAAAGAAAACCCGCTTACTAGGAAAGGGGGGAGGGGCGAGCTTAAACCCTGGGAGCTAATTTGGTTATGCCTTGATATGCCTTGCAGGCTTATACGCTTTGGCCAAAGGGTTAACTAAATGACCCTTTTTCATGAGATATATAGGTATTTCAATGTGTATTTTTGTCACATTGGATGTTGTTCTGGACTTCTTTGTTTCCTGTTGTATACCTTGCACACAAGCAACTATATTTATACATATTTGAAGGTGAATGTACATTCAAAGCTCTTTAGAACAGCACAATGTAGTCTGGGGCATTCAAGTGTAATGAAACATCACCAACAAAAACAAATGAAATGTATTCTCTGCATCTAGAAGGAAGCATGAAGACGAATTCTACCATTAAAAAAAGTGCTTTGTGAGGATTACTGTAAAGCTATAAGTTGCAGAACTCCTGTGGCTCCTTTGTCATGATTTTCACATATCACTCATTCCAAGAACTTAGCAAGTTATTTTCAGTGATTTAAAAAATAAATAAATAAAATTTTTTTTAAAAAAATGTACCCAGTGCTGGACTGTGCCAGTTTCCAGTCTTCCTTCATCTTCTGAAAGCAAGAGAAAGATTTGTCAGCACTAAAATTAAAACCCTATGAAGAGAAACTTATGTCAAGAGCATTTCCGGCGACCCCACGTGCAATGGCTCACTAGAAAACGCATTGCCATACCTCAGAAAGCTTTCCCACGAGTTCCTCCAGGTGTAAGACACGCAATTCATATTCTTTATTGATAGCGAAGGCGTCACCCTAACATTAAAAAGGAAATAGACATTGGACTTTGAGCAAATGTTCTCAGAGCAGGGTACGTTGTGCTTTATACTTAGACACAATGCAACCAAGCAAGCCATGGTCTGCAATGAAACGCAATGTCTTTCTGAACTAGCAAATAGCTTTAGAAAAGTCCCATTTAGAAAAATATTTGAGATGCAAAACACATTTCAGCATGTGGGACATTCACTATCATTTTTATCAGGTTACAAATTTCAAGAGATGTTTAGCAGCATATATAATGCATAGACATACATCCCCTTTACTGGTACATGGGACTGCTATATGTTGCACAATTCCATACCCACACTTAGATATGCTACATAATATTTACCATGGTTTGGTCCTTTTTATCCACTCTTATTCCCGCAAAGTGCTCATTTAGGACATTTGTGATCATGGTCGACATTTGACTTTTGTCATTCATTTGTTTAACTTGTTCTTGGATCGTCAGTACCAGCAGCATCACTTTACCATACTCTTCCTCATGACGACTGTGCTTAATAGCCATTGATGCAATCTGCTTTTCTAGCTCAGTCATACGCCCAATATCAAACTGTTTGTCCACCGCCTTAAAGAAAAGTCAATGTTGAAGTAAAACGGACAGGATTGGCAGGTGCTTTACAGTTACATAGAATGAAGAGAGGCCATTTACTTTGCTCTATCTTTTAAAGGTTGTACCGGAGGCTTAAAAGAAAGTAACTCTAGTGGTACCAGAACACAAATGCATGTTATGCTATTGCACAGGTAGTATTACACCTAAATATACATGGCAATTAGATGCATTGTTTTAACTAGAAAGATATGCTATTCATGAAATGTTACCCTTTTTTCGTGGCTCGATATTGTGAAATCAGGCGTTGGCTTGAGGTTAGGGAGATCTTCAGCTCTTTGTGTCGTATACTCGCTTGACCCACCGAATACTGGAAGCAGTGCAAGCAAACCTTCAAATCCCCAGAACCACAGACCTATATTTAAAAAAAATAATAAAATAAAAATAAAAGTCTAAAGGGTCATACGTACACAGGTATACAGATCCTACAGTGCCCAAACAAATTGCTAGGATAGATACAGCACAAGGGCATATATTAAAGTCCCAACAGGTCCTGATCACGGTTCCCCAGTGAACCGAAATGCCTGTCTGGACTTTAATATATACCTTTTGCATCCATTAGCCATTGAGTGCTGTATCTATCCTCCAAGGAGTTGGTTGGGGAGAGGTATGAATTACATTTTTATGTTATGTGCCCACAGCATTTTAGATAACGAAAACTACCAGACTCCCATCTTTTTACACACATACACGTATAGGGACTGAATAACTTTTGGGACACTGAATAACTAACAACATGTGAAATATTTTGGTTTGTACATCTATACATTTGAGCAAGCTGTAGCATAGGACCACCTGACCTACTTAATGCTACTGTAATAATGTACACAACCCAATATGGCACCCATACACATTTTATATGACTCCAAACCGTCAGTAAGACTTTTCAGGCAGCCTTATTTCATTTAACTTTTAAGCTCTTTTCTGCGCCTTTCAGCTTCTAGCACTACCATTGTTAGTCTGGAGTGTTTCCACCTCACACTCCCCCACCCCTAAAACATATCTTGTAGCTCAAGTCAAACATATACTAGTTGGAAACACTTACCCAGCAAAAGTAGTAGTGGAATCAACAGAAACAACATTTTGGAGAGTTTTGGAAGGCATCTACAATTGAAAGATAAGATCTTAGTTCAAAAGCCTTTTACATTTACAGAGCCATTTATGTATACATTTCTACATCAGTGTGTGGGCAGAATGGCCTGCTCATTGTATCCAAATACAGATGATCAGGGTGGTGCACCCAGTGGGGACCTTAATATGCCACACCTCCTGGGCAGGGATGCTGTACACAACTACAAATCCTCACCAACGCTTCTTGATTTTTTTTTTTTTTTAAATGAAGCCCCAAGTGACCATGGTACCTCTGCCTACCAACAGAACATCTCCTAAAAGTACTGTCGAAGGGCGCTGGAGTGTTATATTAATATTGGCCTAGTACCGCACAGCTGTTAGAAATCTACTACACTGTTTTGTCCTCCTAGGATGCCGAATACTGGCTTATCTGTTGATGCCGCAAGGAGACCAAGGTATTTCCGCACTATGGCAAATTAAATACAATACAGTGAAACCCAATTACCCCAAGCCATTAGCCCAGTTTATTTATACTGAATAAATAATATTCTTTAGAAAAACAGAAAATGCCAAAGTGAATAAGGTGTCAGAATGCAACATGCATAAATGTGCATTTATTTACGGTGCAGTAAATACGCACGCTGATCTTTGGCAAATCACGGTCCGCTGGTATATTGCCTCTGCCTTTGTTTATTGTTTTATTTCTCACAGATCGGTATCAGAAGAACGCTGCCGTCGTCATACAGAAACATACGGACGTTTACAGAAAGGCACTACACGTATACTACTGAAAATTGTTTTCATTAAATGCAGAAACATTCATTGGTCTAGTACAGCGGTGGCCACCTCCAGTCCTCAAAGGCCACCAACAGGTCAGGTTTTAAGGATATCCCTGCACCAGCACAGGTAGCTCAGTCGTTGACAGTCACCTGTGCTGAAGCAGGTATATCCTTAAAACCCGACCTGCTGGTGGCTCTTGATGACTGGAGTTGGCCACTCCTGGTCTATAAGAGTAGGTTAAGTTTTGCTTCATTCTATGGGACTATACGGACACAGGCCCTTTGTGGCTCCTGCCAAAGATAGGTCTGAGACCAAACCAATTTTTGGCCACAATTTTTCATATACATAAATGAAGAACTCATTAATAAAACAGATCACTGGGAATTTTCAGTAACTGGCTTTAAATACTTTATTTATTTTATCCAGACACATGATACTGACCTGGTTAGAATAAACACATTTAACAAAGAAATCAAAGTGACAAGTTGGTACCATCCTGTCCCCAGCCACCAGAATATTCCAGAAGCAGCTTTTCCTGTAGGGAAAGGGAGGGGATAATTACACACCCAGTCTACATATAAACGGAAGCGGAGAAAGCCAAAAGCTCATGCAAATGTAACTTTGAATGATATCCGTATAGCAGTATCGGCAAGTGTCAAAGCCACGCAGTCCATCAAATGCCCAGTTTAACAAGTCACAATCCAATAGAGATCAGATATTTTAATGAGTGTTTAAAAAAGCAAAGCCATCTAGTTTATCCTGAAAAGGCATTGCCTTTACTTTGATAGACCAATATTTCTCTTAAAACCAAAAGGCATGGTAGACAGAAGGCATGCACTCAGGATGTAGGATGACTGAACACAACTAAAACCAAATACCCAGTGCTGCAAAGCAAGAAAGTGCACAAATACAGCCGAAGGCATCATGCCAATGTGCAAAAATCAAAATAATAACCTGGTGATACTATGGCCAACCAAAGAAACGACAACATCTTCCTGGATACAAACCATCCTGCAGCTCCAACACTTCGGGCTGCTTGCAGTAAAAAGTAACCTAAAATATAGACGAGATTTATACATCGGTACATCACACAGCAAGATAACTACAGAGGAGACAGTAGAAGTGCTGTATCGCACAACATACCAGTGAGGTCTTTAGTATAGAAATTCCTGCAAGGGAAGTGGGGAGAGCTTTAAAAAAAAATGAAATGAAAGGAAACAGGAGTTATATATGTGCAGGTAGGAGAGTATTTGTCTTTGGCTCTTTCGATTTGAAGAAATAGAATTGAAAAAAGTCTGCTGTACATTTTTCAGAGTCGTTCTCTTTCCTGGAAAGCTACATTCAAAATTACAGAATGTATTCAAATACAGGTGCAAAATGTTTGTCCTTTGTCTGAAAGGCCGACAACACTTCTGACAAACAGCTATGAGCCTGGCAAAACTAGGTACGGTATGCAAACACTTGGGAGGCCCTTTAATTACACATTAATTTTGTCTGAACAAGACTGGGTGCTCCAGAATTCAAATTCTTTAGAGCAAGTCAACTTGGCATCAGCCCGAGGCAAAAATAAAGAGGAACAACCAAACACTACGCTATGGGCCAGGAAACTTAAGTGAAAGGAAAGACATCAGTTTTTTAAACTGGACATTTATTTTAAAGCACTAAATATCAGATTATTCATTTGATCTCCCCCCTGTCTGACCGATGTCCTACTTCCAGGGAAAGAAACGGAATAAGGCGATGGAACAGTATGTTGGGAATGCTGGTGAAAGGGCAAAGGCAAAGCGTAGAGGGTTACAAGCCATGGAAATGCCTCATTTTGTATTTTAATTCTATTTAAAAAGCAGCAGTACTAGATACTTTGCAAATTATATGAACTTGAATATTAATTGATCCTATTTTTACCTTGGACAATTTTACTGGTCAAGCTTCTTTAGCCAGAAAATCTCTAAGATGTGAAACTTTTATGGCATAAAACTTTGATAACGGCAACTAAATGTACTCTTATTGTTAATTCCACCCAACAAAAAAAGGATTGAGAATTGCTTCACACCTTGTTCCAACAACCTCAAATTCATCTTGCACTGCTGCTTTAAGAAAGCGTTTCATCACAAGTTACTTTATATAAAGCAGATATACTGTAAAGCAAAGGTGCCGTGAGTGCGAACGTTCAAGAGGTGCCAGAAAAGTTCAAAACAACGGTAAAAGAAAGGAAGAAAACAAGGTGCAAAATAAACCTGTGTAAGAAAAGATGTGCCACAGGCTCCCTGACACCCGTTTACACCGTGAAGATTGCATGTGGACTGTTGTGTGTGTTTCAAGATGTTTCATCCCCTTACAGTCATCACCTGTTGGTTATGGCAATAATTAATGTGACTAATACACCAACAAACTTAACAAATAGGAGGTCAACGGTATTTCTTTTTTTTATCCAGCAAAAGTGGATCACAAATCCACAGGCAAAATGAATATGTAAGTGCAAGACAATAAAGGAAGTCATTTGGGCACGCCATTTTGAACATTTATTTTACCACCTGGAACATGGTCACTGTAACATTGACAAATCATGAAGTACTGTATAAAGGTACAAAAACTACAATTAATTTAGGTAGACTATATTTTTAATTTTGCTTGCATGAGAACTGCATTAGTATTGACAGTTAACGCAATCAGTCCCTTTCTAGCAATAAAAAGGGATTCCAATAATAAAATGAGGCGCATGCAGAAGCACCATACTTACACAGGGATTCTCCAGTTAGATGTCCATCCTCTTTTAGAAAGTCTTTCACATTCATACTTCCACAGTAATTCGAATGAGCTGCAACATACACACACACGGAAAATGATATAAAGGGTGTCTACATCTGGATTTGCATGCAACCTGGGAAACCCGAATCCGGACAATGCATACAGTGCGTACTAAACAACGATTTTAATTAAAGACAAAGCTTGAGGGATGCAATGCTGTGAAATTAAAGCCAGGCCACAAGGGGGACGAGAAAGGTAAAAGGAAAAACCCATACTGACCAGACAAGTATAGAATAACAGTGACTGAAGCAGCAAACTAGGCCATATTTTACACCAAAACTATATCATTCTTAACTGAAAAGGACTGTTCTAACCAAAAGCACAACTTTGCAATCTGCTATCCATGCAGGAAAGGGAGATTTAGATTGTGAGGAAATAAGTAGAGGATGAGAAATTACCACTTCGCACCACCAGAGACTATAAAAAAAATAGGTGAATGAAATAAAGCTAGTGTTGGATAGGGTGCGGATCCAATAGCTTTAGAGGGAACAGAGTACCTTTGGACTCACAACCAAGCTTCAGCATAACCGTATGAAACAGGTGGACAACCAGTGCTGCTAAAGACAGTGCAGTATTTTTGACCAGCAGTATTGTCTTATGCATGTAAAAAGGCATTTCTCCTATAAAGAAAAAAATGTAAACTGGAATTATTTCCAGGTCAAGAAAAGGAGATTCAGAGAACACACGAGAAAAACATCACTGATTATAGGAGCAATCCCACCTACTCATATGCCTTTATTTTGCATAGATAGGAAGCAGGGGGTCTGCGGAGCTGGACATCAGTAATTGCAACTCAGGGGTCCCCCTGCTTCCCGAGATACTTACCACAGACGGCGCTGCAGGGGAAGCAAAATGGAGGTTTAATTTTCCACGTGGGCTAAAAAGCCACGGCATCCATTACCACACGAGACGCAGGCACCTTTTCCAGTGGTAAGCAGGGGGTTCCCAGAGTGAATATAAATATTGTTCAGCTCTGGAGGCACACACACAGTATATGAATGGGAGTCCAGCACACTTGGATTCTTGCTCAATAAGTGATTTATTAAATGATTGATAAAAGGTTCCAACTGGGACCAAGACGCTGATCACTTAATCACTTATTGATCAAGTATCCAAGTGTGCTGGACCCATTAGAAAAATATTTATCTACTTCTCAAATGTGGGACTGCTCCTTTAAAGGACATGCAAACCAGCTAACGGAGAAAGTTATGTTGATTTAATTAACATGGTATAAAAATATATTTTTTAGATGACCCACCCATCCAAAAAGTCAAGGGAAATAAAAAATAGAACCACCTAAAATAATGTATTTAATTGTTTGGCTTTAACCTATTTGATTGCTTGATTCAACCACATGTTCAATCAAGCAATTGGTTGATGTACACTGTCAACCACATTTTATACAAGGCCCTCACATAACATGGCAGTGGTCGGCTGAGGGGACAATGAGGATGACCTGTTTAAAGCCACAATGGAAAATTGACCTATATCATTTTTGACTTAGGACGATTTTGCAACCAAACAAGCTCCATAATCATGCGAGGTCTTTAAATTCCCTTACTCTATTTCTTTGGCGTTATTAAATCGTGACCACCTCTGAACACCAGCTGGTGGGAGCAGGGGAACCATGCGACCAGAGCAGGAGCGTTCCCACTTGACAGCCAGCTCCTCCCAGGCTGTCCAATAGGAACGCTCCTGCTAGAGTCATATGGTTCCCTGGCTCGCATTAGCTGTGTGCTATGTTCCGCTGCTCCCGCCGGCTGAATAAGGGTTTCTGCTGCTGTCATCGCCACCAGGATGTCTGCTGCTGCTCCAAAAATGTCGCCGTGGCCCTCCTCACCCGCCGCAGAGGTCTTCCTCACACTGCAGGCAAGTGCTGTCCGGGTAACCAGGTACCCGGCCAGGCAAAATGCTTCATTTTGGCCGTGTACCCATTACTCTGAAAATGTAGGACCCGGTGTGACGGGAGGGGTAACCAGGCTCTATAATAAATATCAAGCCCGTTTGCTTACCCCTGCTCCGTGTATAAGGGTCCCAGAGAGTTAGCTCTTGGCTCTGTAACATTGTATGATCGCATTGTACGTTGTGTAATAAAACCATTTTTTGTGTTTTCCCCTTTTGCCATCAAGCAGGGATTGCTAGTGTATGAGTTTCATGGGGAGTTTTGCAGAGGAACTGTTGACAGAATGGGTCTAGGAGGTTGGGGTCCAGAGTTACCGGGTCCCCAATAAATGTACCCGGGAATCATGCCTGATTCTCGGATACATGTAGGCACATTGTCCCAGCAATACTTCCCCATGAAAACATAAGTGCTACTCACCACTAGGGTACCCTGCTTCAGCACAGCCCAGAAAGGAGAAGGAGGCACAGGGATAAATATGTATTCCTGTAGCTGAGGGAATCACTAGGTTAAGGGGGGTACCCCAGCTAGTGCCAAGGTGACCCACAACCAGTATAGAGTTTGTGGGTGCCCAGCAGTATATAAGGTTGGGGAGACATAATCCAAACTAAGTCAGAGGGAAAGTATGTGGGGAATAAGGCAGACAGAAATAAAACAACAACAGTTTTCCTTTCTGTTCCCTGTATCACCAAGACCTTTACCTAAAGTCCCACATAGCTGAAGGGGGTTCCCCGAGACACAGCGTGTATTAAAATATAGTTTAATATGTTTAAACATTCGGAACCGATGTACAAACAGGCAGCCCGTGCAAAACCATATGCGCCGCTAGGTCTGCTGGACATCGGAGTTCAAAGCAGCCAGAGGATGCCCAGAGGTGTGAACAGCATTTGGTCAGCGGGGAAAGGTGGAGTACTAGGTTCAGAGATCAATGGCAGTCCTCTGGGATGCCACTTGTTCTGCCAGATCATGGGGTGCCTGCCCAGCGGGTGGCATTGGGATAGCTGGGGGGACATGTGGCAGGCTTGCGCATGTCTCTTGGCTATTTCAAATTTCCCGCTGACCCAGCTTGGCTGCTTGAGAAAGTTCCCACACGCTGATTGGCTGTCCGGTCTGCTTTTACTTTGTGAACGGAGCAGAGAATACTATAAGAAGCCGTGAGCCAAATCAGATTGTGTGTTCCCCTTGAGTCTGAGCTGAAAGAGCGCACGGGCAGGGCTTTTCAAAGATGCTTTGTTTGTAATAGCAAAGCAACCGGCTTCGATGTCAAGTCTGAAAAGCCTGCCCGCCAGAGACTAAGCCCCAACTGTTGCGCCCAAGTTCTCAGAAATGAACGTAGTGGGATTTTATGCCGATTTGGGTTCCAGGAGATTTGGGCTAAGTCCCGGTCAGGGTAAATCTCTCCCAGAGAGTTCCCTGCACCTAGGAAAGTCTCGTTTTCAACCCCAGACCCAAATTAAGTGTTTCTTTGCATCTTTATTTTGTGTTTCATTGTGTGTAAGCAAATTTATGCCAAATAAATTACAATTTATTTCTCTACCTTGTTTTGCTCAATGAATAATCCCGGTAGAAAGATGCCAAAAACCTGGTCAACCGCGACACCCGGTACAACACCAATTCCTACAGATGAGGGGGAGGGAGGCCAGGTGTTGGGTGTTTTGAGTGGGAGTAGAGGGGGCGTTTGCTGCAGGATGAGTTGTTGGCCGCTCCACTTCTCCCATTTATATACCGTAACAGTTAGGAAGGTATTGTGAAGGAAGGCTTTCCTAGCCACTTTGGTAAGCGAGGAGACAGTTGGGTTACTGGTAGGAATAGATTAACCCTTTTGTCGCCAGCTAGACATGGGTGGATTATGGCTTGCTGGCCCACTAAGTGATTAAAGAAGCACTCCAGGGGACACTTGTTTGTTTTTTTTGAAGCAGGGCGTCTCTGGAGCTGAACCGCATTGATCTCAACTCTGTGGACCCCTCTGCTTCCAGAGACTGATACCTTGGAAGGGGGTGCTGGAATCCCCTGCAAGTTTAAATGTCTCGCATCATGTGGGCCAATAGGAAGCCGGAAGGGATTACATCACAGCTTCCTATTGGCCAGCAGGACACGGGACATTTAAAGCCGCCACTTCGTTAGCCACATCTGGGCTGCTACAGGAACCCCATTCCGAGTCTCAGGAAGCAGTGGGTCCCCGGAACTGAAATTAACTCGGTACAGCTCCGGAGAACCTCTATTTAAAACATATTAAAAATGTTTCAAATTGCGTTACCACCACTCCAGGTTTGACCCGGAGACTACAGGTTTCAGCCATGTATCTCCAGGCTATGGGGTTTACCTGTTAAATCTCTGGGGGCGACGGCACCACCATCCGGGAGCATCTTCCCCTGCAGGGTCCCGTCAACATGGCTCCGTAACGTAAAATGGTGTTACATGACTGCATCACGCTGCCGTGACAACATAACGTGCTGCCCATGCGCCATAAGGCATCCCTGTTGTCATGGCAACGCAGCACCATTTTACGTCGCGGAGCCATGTTGACGGGACCTTGCAGGAGGAGATGCCGCCACCGAATTTAAATTATTTTATTTATATATTTAACAACATTGAATTTATTTGCAAAAAGTCTCTAGGTAAGCCTTCAATAGAAGGTGGCACCCCTGGTTGCCAGGAATGCTTCGAATATGAAAAGGTATAATGGTATATGACGTATAATGGACTATATTTTTTTGGCACTTTCCCCTCCAAGCCTTATTTCAAGATCTGCGGGAGGAACACCCATGAGGTCACGTTTACCAGTTTTTGCATATAAATATATATCTTGGTGGATACAGCTTCACCCCAGGGAAAAATCACATCTGTTCCCATTTTAGGCAACATCCCATCTTTTCCCTGGAACTTGGTGAATTTAGACGTACGAGTGATTATCTGCACGTGAAGCTTTTTGACAAACAGGCAACTTTATGTACTCTATGCATCAACGCCTATGGACAAGAGCTCCATGGTACGTTAATTTGCATTGAGCTTTACATACACATTTTCTCCATGTCTTCCTGTTTAATTTAATGCACAGTAAATATACTCTGCTTTCCCTAAACAAATAGTAGGTGCACAATATTATGTTGGTATAGATCTCCATTGAAAATCATTAAAAGAAAAAACATGTACTGTATGTGTATCATAGAATGTGTAACTGGTTTTAGAGAGAGCCTCGATTCTAATCAGCTTCTGCTGTGACGTAAAATGAACAAAACATTTCAAATGGTAACATTTGCTGTGGAAAGCCAGTGTGAATTCAGTTGCAGATAAACATACAAAGACCTGCAGCATATTTCATAGATGCACAGATGCCACGAGACCACTTTGTTACCGGATTACACCCACATTAATTGGACATCCCTTACTGTTTAAGGGGCCTGCAATCTCCTTTTTTAGGAAAAGGAATAAAAGGAAAGGAGTCAGGAGGTAACAGGATTAAATACAAATTAGAACACATCTGTTAAATAAAACAAACAAGCCCTTCATTAAGAGTAGAAAACCAGTGTCTTTGGAAGTAGCAGTCAAAGTTGCCCAATAGTCAAAGAAAATCTTTCTAAAGGCACAAAAACAATGAATTCCCAGAAGTGGTTACTCAGCATGCAGCAGTTACAAGTGGCAAGCTGCCAGCTGGTTGGTAGGATGGCACTGTGCTATTGAGCAGGCTGTCTAATCCTCCAGAACAAGCAGAACCAGTTATCCCTCCCATGCCTATCAGGGTAAAAGTATCGACATTCACAAGCTGCAATTCACAACTGCCACCTTTGATGTGGGATTCAAGAGGTTTTGTATTTGTATTGCCCACATTAATGTGCCTTATACATGCCAAATAAATGGCTACTGATACTATTAATCTAGATTAATTTACTATATTTTATGCAACTAGTATGAACCACCACTTTGGGGGGGGGGGGGGGGGGGAATGATCAGGCACAGATCTTTTTGCAAGGGGACTGCTACAGGATCTAAAATAAGTAATACTCAGGGGTATCTATATATATTTACATTATCGCTCTTCATCTAGTTTTGGAGGTAAAAATCAGAAAAATTAAAGAGCATAGTAATGCAATTTTGGATACATTTAAAATTGTACAAACATTTCAGGCATAATAATTTAATATTTGTGCTATGTGTTTCTATTACCTTCACTTACAATTGCCTTTGAAAAATTGTACCTTGATGCCTTAGTAATTATAATAAAAAAAGCAGGGCTACAATAAGGCCATTCAGAGGCTGGATTTGGTCCCAACTCCAATTTATAGTTGTATCATGATTACCACATGGTACTAATAGTGGCACTTACTCTAAAGACATGGAGAATCATTTTTGGCATCCATTTTTTCCATACCTAACCTATTACTCCCATTGAAATTCCATATTGTGTTGGTATTGATGTAAAATCTTTTGCATGCGAGTTTTAATTATAGGCTCTCGCAACTGCTCTCAATTCTGGCCATTAACGGCCTAGGAATGGCAATACATTTGAACAAGTAACAGTAGCAGTAATAATCCCCTCAAGACATGACATTTGTACGACTTTCTAGAGAACAGAAATCTTACTTGACTTGTGTTTCTGGATCCTGTCTCTGAAGAACACTTTTGAAGATGCTGTGTGCAGATTAGCAGACGCAGCGTTAGACGCAGAATATGCTGTGAGGACATCAGTCCTCTCCGAGAGCATGCTGCAGTCACTGCAAGTATAACCGTTGATCATGGTTGTTTGAGTTTCTGCGGTGTTTAAATCTCCATTGGCCTGAATCACTGTAGTATCCCCACCTGCAGCAAGGGGGGAGAAACCTTAGACAATTTCTTGAGCAAATGGGGACCCAACTCCACAATAACAAGTTCTAGTTACCTTTCAGATCATCATCATCAAGACCTACAAGAGAACAAAATGGAATTTACAAAGGATATGTACACATTCTCCAACAATGTACTACCGTTTTTCATCTAGCCCAAGTGTAATCTAGTGTAAATATCCATATGCAACCGCAAAGGAAACAAAGTATCAAGCTTAAATGTCTTGAAGGAAAACGCAAAACTCCGTTCTACCCATCTAAATATCGGTAGAGATGCTGCTGAATGGGCTGCCTAGTGATCTCAGATTAACAAAAAGGAAATGCTGTACCCAATTACACAATGTCACAATAAAGCTGCTAAATTACACTTATTACGACAGTTTATGGACTGGGCATAGCTACAAACTGCTGCTTTAGTTGGTGTTTTTCTAAGGTGCCCCCATTACCCTCATTGGCTTCTTAGACATTGAGATCTTATCCTCTTGGCTGTCAGATGGGCCTGAAACAATGCTTTGCAATGTGTTGCAGACACATCTGGCAGCAAAGTGGTTTAATGGCCAAGTCTCAAACATTAGAATGCATGAAGCAGAAAAGTTATGCTGCCTATGCATTTTCAGTTCTCTTATTACAAAGAACGCCGATCATTAAATCCCATTCACTCAATTTCTAAAAATGAGCTTTTGAAAACCTCCAAAACCATCTGGTTATGCATTTTTTAAATTATTGTTTTTTTATATAAATGTCAATGCCAGTTTAGAGATCAAGGATGCCTCCCCGAGAGAGGAAAATGGCCTATGACAGAGATTCTTAGCAAGTCCATTTGTAAAGTGTTTTTATTTGAAAGAGCTGGTACTTTGTGTGTTCAAAGCTCCGGTGCATTCTAATGATTTTTAGCTACCTCTTCTAAATCAAGAGGAAAGATCTGTGCACAGTTGCCATTCGCATAATTACGGGACTGCAGATAAACGGTCCATTCTTCAAACAGTTTTGCTTCTGAAGACATAGGGCTAACGTAATGGGTTTTGGCTTACCCCACAAGTGGTCAACTTCAGTCTGCTCCCGTATCAAAGACTCATCCAACACGGTGGACACCATTGATGTGTCACCGACATGGCTGTTAAAGCTGCTCTGGCTCAGTAAAGAATTGGAAAGCGATATCCTTGGCGTGTGATAAATGGTGACTGATGACTTTTTGCTAATGTTCTGATGCTGCCCAACAGCTCTGCAAGAAATAAATATAATAAATAGTTACTCCTTTCAATTACGGTTAGATATGATGGCTACTATGATACAATTCGTATCCTAAACATTGCCCCATACTTAGAGGGAGGGGTGGGGGGGAAAGGAGGGAGGGGGGGCAGTGTGCCGGGCATGCGCATTGTAAGTGAAACTTTTGTGTTTTCGCAGTGAAATTGTATTTTCATGTTTTTGATTGAAAGACTTGCGTGTAGAATTTCAATTTCAGTGACAAAACACAAAGAGGTTTCACTTACAACGCGTGTCCTCGGCACACACTTTTTTTTTGTTTGTCTGAAAAATAGGCTCTGCTCCTGTGACAAGGAAATGTTGTTCTGTGTGTGCTTTCAATGTTCTGAATTCACGGTTATCGCTTGATTGGGAGGTATGCTTCTCTGTGCCGCCTCTGCGCATGCGCGGAAGGCCCCGGGCAGTACTACACACGCCCAGATAGCAACAGACAGTACTGTGCATGCGTGGAAGGCGCCTGGCACTACTGTGCATGTGTGCGCTACAACAGCCGTTTATGTGCATGCGCGGACAGCACCAGCAAATTACTTCACTTCCGTTACACATCTTCATTCCCAATTAAGGAGATTTTGTCCTATGAAATTTCAGTAGGTGCCAGCAAAGAAGTTTCACTTCCAAACAAACTTAATGATATCACAACACAAAGTCAACTGCAACATGATCATGTACGTTGACAAACTTAAATGTACAGATTCAAACAGCAATAACTAATGAAGGCTTCCAAAAGCAATTGAAAACTATACATTTAGTTCTACAACTGCATTTTATGCTGTGAAGCTTAATACAATATGTACCCATTAGCACTGCAGACATAACATGGAGCTGTAGCCAACTACATATAAAAAAATTTAACCACTATATCCAATATTTATGCATTCTGTAATGAAGGTCCACAATTTAGCATTATCAAATGAAAAGTTTTTTTTTTTTTAAAGTCAACGTAACATCGCCTCAACACACCGCTCACCTGTTAGAGAGTCTGTCCTTCGATGAAACACTTCCAGTGGAGGATATATTGCTGCTAAAGCTCTCATTGTGCGCATCGTCCATAGAATAGCTTCCCGTGGAGGTCCTGAGACGTAGGCTTCGCCGTGACATCCTTGGCGAGTCGTAAACTGGATCCAACTTATGGAACGTTTCAAAATCAAGGGCAGCTGACGAATAACTTGAGCTACAAAAATTAAGTAGCGGTAAGCTTCAAAAGTTCTATAACTTACTTGGATGATTTAACTCATTTCTGGGTAATCGTGGAGCAAAACAAGATATATTGTAAGACCAATTTGACAAACCTACTGGTTAAAACAATGACCGTTTCAGTTTAAAATCCAGTTCATGCACCACATGGCCTACTCACCGTCACCATATGAACAGAGTATATAAAATTAAAAAAAATAGATTGCAAGCTCTTCAGGGCATCTACAATGTTCTGCCATATGCACCACTAACAATGAAGAACCAA
Organism: Ascaphus truei; assembly: GCF_040206685.1. Classification (NCBI taxonomy): domain Eukaryota; kingdom Metazoa; phylum Chordata; class Amphibia; order Anura; family Ascaphidae; genus Ascaphus; species Ascaphus truei. The sequence goes on along the minus strand of NC_134493.1, from coordinate 31,801,243 downwards.
GCGCTGGCCCGGAAGGAACAGGGCAGTTATTCAAAAACTTGCAACTTATCAGGATTTCAAATCTCTGAATGTGTAGCTTACCATTAAGAAGTACAAGTCTCAAAAGGATCTTCTAGTTCTGTGACACACAGCCGTGGGCATTGAATGATGAAAGTGTAACAAAGCACTTGAGAACATGTACACATCTGTTTACTTTTATATGAAGACAATAGGACTATGACATGATCCGGTACAGACATTTTGAAACCAATCCTGCCAAGCAGTTACGTACAAGAACCCACAGAATGGGCCATTGGCCGCGACTTAAATGCCGCCGGGACACATCACCACAGGGCAGCTCACCGCTAGATATGTCGCTGCGAGCTCGACCCGTCAAGCCAGATCTGCCATGACCAACAAGAAAGGTCTGATAAGTGCATGTTTAAATGTCCCGCTGGACCACTACATTGCCCAGACCGGCAGCTCTGACGTGCCATCTTTAAATGTCCCACGCAAGACATTTAAAGGACGGGGCATCGGCGCGACCAGTCTTCCCTCTTCCACAAGCCAGGCAGCGTAGCAGTCTGTGTGGGACACTTAAATATGCACTTATCAAACTTGGCTTGTCAGAGTGGGCGGTCAGGCATCACTGCAAAATGTCCAATGGCGAATTGTCCCGACTGCAGAATGCCGGCGCCGTTTTGGTCACGGTCAAACATCCTAGACCAAAGAATCAATCCACCCTACATAAAGCAAATAAAAACCATTATAAGCTCCAAACCACTTGGCAAAAATGTCAATGCTAGGCAGTAGTTGGCCTCTTAGTTTTGCTTTACAACAGAAAGTTCTCAAACCTAAAATAAAATAGCCATGGGGGGAGAAAAAAAATCCATGTCCAATTTTATCATACGTTTTAAGTGGAATGCCTCAAGGTTTAGTACTGGGCCACGGCTTTTTAACTTCTTTACCTTGACGTAGGAAGAGTGGCGTTTCCATATTTGTTGACACTAATTATGCAAGGTAGTATAAACTGAGCAGGATGTAATTGCTCTTCAGAAGAAATAGATAAACTGGAAGTTTGGGCAAGTAAATGGCAGATTAGGTTTAGAGAATTGCAAGATGATATATTTGAAAAGCAAGAATAGACAGGCAACCTACAAACTAAATGGGACACAAGTAGGTAAATACTTGATGGAGAAGGGTTTAGGAGCACTTGTAGACAGATGTAGCAAAAGTGCTCAATGCCTGGCAGTAGCTGCTAAGGCCAAAATGATATAATGCAGGAAACTAGGTATACATCTAGAGGAAGACCACGCCTTGAATATGAAGTACATGTTTGGGCATCTCTCCATTAAACAAAGAGGGGAAAAAAAAGAAAAAAGAAGAAGACGATTGAACTGGGAAAAGTACAGAAAAGAGCGACCAAAATTAAGAAAAAGGGGATTCATGGTCTGACATGAGGAAAAGATAATCAAAGTAGACTTGTTTACATTAGAAGAGACGTGTAAGAAATTACCATTTACAAATGTATTCAAGGTAAATTCAGCGAATTTCTTCATCACATGAACAGTACAAATGACCCATTGGAATTAGAGGGAAGGAGATTGCACCAGCAAAAGAAAATGCTTATTTGCCGTAAGGGAAGAAAACAACATGTGGAACGTACTACCCATGGAGACTGCTGACAGATGCAGTAAATATTTAAAGCAGACGTCCAAGTTGCCGGTTTTAAAAAAAAAAACACGTCTTCCCTTTTATATGTTCATCAATACAATCCACACAATGATATGTAATTAGGTAAGCTGCTGATCGATCGGCGAAGATTCAGCTCAAGGGTTCACTAAATGGCTGTCAGTGCAGCAGAAGAGGACCAAAGAAGCAAAGTTCTGTGGGGAAGATCATGTGACCAGGCAGTCACTAGATACAATTGGTGCACTGCTAGAGAGAGGGCAGGGCTCAAAAAGGGGTGTGCCAGAGTCTGTTTCAGAAGAGGAAGGGGATGTGACTTTGTAAATTGTTGCTATAGAAACAAAAAATGCTTGTTACATTACAATACATTAAAAATGGCAAAGTTGTTTTTTTTTTTTAAATGCTATAATTATTTTCTCATAGTACAGAACCGATTTATTAAAAAAAAAAACACATGTACGACATTGCTTGATCTGCAGCTTTAAGAAAGTGTTACTTTTTTTATTTTTAGAAAGATAAACGGATATTCCAAGTCAGTTAAACCCAGGAAAAGGAAATAATTTGTTTCCCATTATGGAGACTAAATTAGCAAAAGTCCCACAGGGAGTTTGTTTGCCTTCCATTGGAACACTATAACTAAACAGGGGAGTATAAATGTAACATTAGTTGAACGCTATTGACATACGTCTTTTCAATCTCATCTACTGTATGCAACTATGATGTACCATTCCAAAAATGTGAACCAAGCGCTAACTGGTGCAGAAATAATATATATGGTGATATATTTGGCTGCCTAAGTGAAGTGGAGAGTCTCACAACTCCACAAAAATTACTAGAAAGAAAAAAGACATTCGGGCGCATAAATATTACTGATGAAATCTAGAAGTGTTTTGGTGTACCAGCCAGCACAGACGGACACTGCAGCCGTGAGAGATCTGCAGGCATAAGAAGCAGCCTCCAACTCAAAATCGGAGGTTTGCACCATTACCGTTAGGAGTCTGTGCGTAAGAACTGTGCATACCATGTTACCGGCATATATACTCACCAGACTATCCTGCATGCAGCAATAACATTGCCAATAATCAATCATTACAGCTTTTGGCAGAGAACCATTCTATACATCGCAGCATATCAATATCTTTGCTAGTGAAAGCACGCCAACACTTGAAACTGAATCTACAAATATCTTTAAGAGAATAACATACAGAAAATCCCAGGCTAATAGGTCACAGCCACATTTGGCATAAACAACCCACACTGACTCCAATATATAAAACTCTCTGGATACAAAGAGACTGATATATAAAGTGGCGTTTACTGTGTTCAATACCAACTCTAATTGTAATCCAACTTTGGAGTTAATCACTGGAGTCAACCAGTTTCAACATTACAAAGGTTCCAACCAAACACTGAGACCCAGTACAAATTTTGAATATATTTGTCTTGTTATTTTTTTAATGTAATTATGCGGGTTTGATTAAGCTTAATCACGTTACAGGTTTCCGTATCTAATCCACTTCCATACATGGAAGTTTTTTCTGTGCTTATTTTAGTACATTTGAAATAAATGTTGTTTGTTTTAATAGCATATTGTTTAATCTGCTTATTCTGAAGAAAACTTGGTACACTATAACACTTCTAGATTTCAGATGTACTGTACCATTCCAGCTCCCAAATAAAAAAAATTGCATTTATTTGCAACTCCACAAAGCTTATTTCAGTTTCCCCGAACACAAAACCTGTTCAGAGAAATGAGAAGTGACTGCCAATCTCCAATGTTCTGGAGTCAGGTGAACAGCTTGTGTCAATGGCTTTATTATACCGAGCTCTTATACTAAACATGTGCCATTTACATTTGCCACTAAACATCTGTTTTTACTTCAACTACACGCACAAGTATGAACAGCTGCCAGACAAACGCTAGAAACAGTTGGGAGCCCTCAACACAAGCATTCTCTCAGAACTTCCCGAATATGTTTAAGACTTTTCTTTATAAATTGTGTACTCTACTTGTTGATGTCCCCTTTCCTCTGTATACATAAATAATTTATTTATGTACTCAGATATAGGAATTATTTCTGCAAATCTCCATGGCAGAGAGTAAGATAGGTTTCATGTGAAGGTTGCAGCTGTCTGTGCAGGGCTAACCACAAGCAAAGAGCGCTGCAATGGAAAAGGTGGTTCAAGAAGCAACGCCTCCAGAGTAAACTGGGATCACGTTTCACAATCATGGGGCAGCCCTCCAGTTTCCCCAAGGTAGGTCCTTGGGAGCAATTAATAGGAAAGAGGCTGGTCTTCCTAGGACAGGGGTGGCCAAGTCCAGTCCTCACGGGCCATAAACAGGTCAGGTTTTAAGGATATCCCTGCTTCAGCACAGGTGGCGCAGTCGTTGAACTAACCAGTTGGTGGCCCTTGAGGGCAGAAGTTGGACACCCTTCCTAGGAGGTTACTTAGTTACTGGTTAAAGATCTTTAAAACCTAGGCTTTTGGGTTGCTGTCAAGGACAAGACATAGGGAGTATTATTCTACAGGAATGTTCCCGCTAAAACTGGAGGAGGGGGGAGCATCCAGAAGTATAGCAGAAAAGGCAAATTATCAAAAATCAAAACCCGCTGCTTGCTTCCAGCTCTGCAAATACTCTCCTCTATTTACCATGGAAACAGTTGTTAACCTTTCGGTAGAAAGTGCCTTTGTACACATTCCTTTTCTATATAAAAGCAGCAATCCCCTCCAGAGGCCTACAAAAGTTTAACTGGTGCCTTGTCCCTTAAGCATTTCCTGGTTTGTGTGTTAAAAAGAATTGTTTTCTTAATCTCTACGGTCTGTGGTTACCATGGTAACTCAGACTAATGGGTTCAGACATATTTTAACCACCCGGGCACTTAATATTTCAACTAGTCGCATCTACTGAATTTCTCCAAATTGTAAAGTAAATATTTTAAAAAATGAAAAAAGAAGAAGCGGTGGCCAGCAGACTGCTGCTTCAAGGTTCCTGGTCGCTAAATAGATTCATTACGAGAATTAGACATTCACACACTTTCTTTACATTACAGCCAAATGTTTTTCTAGGATAATTGAGATCACTAAACATAGCACAGATGCCAGCAATTCTCACAACTTCCATGCATGTAGAGATGTAACAGACAGACTGATTCTGTGTTTGCTGCCTTTGTGGGGTGCATTGGGAAGGGTGATGTACAGCAACATGTTAAACACCATCGCTTTGTAAAGTGCAAGGTCCCTCCAACACTGCATGAGTTGAGACTTGCATTAAGCATCAAAATATTAAAACAAGCTAATCTTCAGTTCAGCTACACTGCATCCAATGAATAATGTAACATTGATCATTTTCCCTTCGCCTAACCTCTAATCCACTAACTCTTTAAAAAAAAAAAAAAAACAGGAGTGCCCAAAGCCTTACTCGTAGGAAATGTGCAACATTTTTATTAAAAATAATATCTTAAAAATATGTTGCATTATTCCCACCCATTGTCTACAATATTACTAGTAATATTTTTAAGACTTTCAACAGCACAATAAGATTAGAACTGGGTTCTCATTAAAGAGCAATAGTGCCAAGTCAATGGGAGTCTCCGTTACACACACACAGAACACAGGGGGCCAGCTGAACCACTTTATTTCTCCCAATGGAACGCAAAGCACGTCACAATTACAGTATAGGTACGCATAGGGATTGTTACAGACCGTCCCTGCCTACATGAGGTTACAACCTATCATTTTGATGCCACAGGGAGAGGAGGTGACTTACCCAAGGTCACGCGGAACTGACACCGGGGAATTGAACCAGGGTCCCCTGATTAAACCTCTGTCATTGTTTACATAGTCCATGCCTCACTGAGCCACTCCTCCCTACTCTATTGGCCATATTGTGCCCATCGGGCAAGTATTCTATATAGCCGTTTCAAAATGTGGGCCTAATAGCTTAAGGGAGGAGCACAGAAAAGGAATCACAGAACACGCATGTCCCCCGCCTGGGGCTCACACCCAACTGAAGAATGCAACAGGATTTAAAAAAAAATAAGTAACTCAGCTTGGCAGAGTTGCTGACTCAGAGTTCTTACTAAAACTTTATCATGCTTTTTTTTTTTTTTTTAAGGATTGCTTCCTTAAGTGGTATTGGGAATATGGTTCACTTTCAAAGTTTCAAGATCTTTTATGGTGAATCAACAATGTTATACAATACGAAAAACTATCCAAAGGTGGAAAATGGCAGTGCACTGCAAAACTGTGCCGACAAAATAACAATTTATTGAATGCGTGGCATTGAACAGAACAATCAAAAAAGTCTGACACGTGCACCGCAACGTCATTTGAAGCCTTGCGTTCGGGGAAGGGGGCAGGGGCGCGAACACTGCGGCTCCCAGGAAGGGGGCTGCAGCTGAAAAAGTTTGAGCAGCGCTATGTTACACCATTAAGCCGTGAGTACCTAATGTGCTCATTCCGCATTGCAAGTACTGAATTCACTGTCGGCTGCAGGGTTATTGGTCGGAACACAGAGGGGGAATTACCTACCTGTCCTTGGCATTTTCCAACATCTCCCACAGGATCCACCCCTATAGGAGGTACTCACTCTACACAATTCTTGGCCGCTGGTGGTGTATGTAATAATATTCTGCCAACAAACTTTTAGAAAGACGTGCTGTATCATTACAAACAGCACAGACATCGCCTTAAGGCTGCGTTTACATTGCCGTCGCCAGCAACGCAATGGTGACGTCCCGCTGCGGTTGCTGAAAAATCAAATTGACTTCCAGCGATCGCGACCAAGCCGTCACGCCACTTCTACTATAAGCGCACGCGACAGCGGAAATACATTGGTTTTGCCATGACGTCGGGACTATAAGCGCGGCCTTACACTGGTTCTGTAGCACTGCTTTTTCTGGACATTCCTGTTATACCCTATTGTTATATAATACGCCACTATCAAACTGCACTGGCATTAGAGGTCCAACATACGATACAGGCAGCCTGACATTTCTATTACACAACAGTAGGTCATTTAATGCAAGTCTCGTTTAGTTTGAAAGAATTTTAACAATCCAGCATACAGACATTTCAGATAGTAAAGGTTTTCCTGCTACTAGCCACTCAAACATTGTTAATGCTTTACATGCTAATCACTGGGTGGAGACAGAGTTCTCACGCCAAAATACTGAATATCTGACTCATCAACTACAGGCACACTAACCAGAAAGGCAAAACATTGACTTATAACCCAGACTTCACTAAGACGCGATGCAGGGTATAGCAGCCTCTTTCTAGCATTATCTGCCAGTGACTTGAATGGCAGTTAATCATGAAACGGGATGCGATATCCTGCATCGCGGCTTAGTGGATCTGCCTCAGACGGCCTTCATAACATTTTACAGGCACTGACATTTATGTAATGGTTATCACTTTGGGTGCCCTATACACGTAGCAAGTACGTCACTACATGCTCGTCTTTGTAGGGGAGATTGCACCCTGTGCTCCGAACGCGATCGTTCAAAAAGTGGAACGGAAGAAAAGCGGTCACATGAGTGCCATGGCCCCTCCGGGACTCACAGAGGGTTAAGACAGGTCATCGGGAAAGCAAGTTAAGAGGAACATTTTTTTGTGGGGGGAAATAATTTTTATTGAGATATTTATAGTACAATCACGAAGGGATGGGAGGGGTAACGGGTAGCATGTATATGATTTGAGCAACAAAGATTATCAACAATACATAAGGTTAAACAAGGAAATAAATACATTTGGGATTTATGTGAAGAATTACCCAACAACCGGGTCAGAAAGACATTTGAGGCGATGTTAAAAGTTTCATTTGTGTAAATTTGTAGGAATTATTGCTGTGACAAAGCTCTCACCAAAATCAATTAAGCAATTTATATTTCTTACATATTCAGTTGTTGATTATAACCTTTAAGCCAAAGATCTTAGAATTTTCAGGGCTGGGTAAAACAGATTTAATCTAATTTGTAATGTTTTTAAATAAAGTTTAGCAACAATAATCCTTGTTTTCCTCATTTTGTGAGGACCACCTATTTTTACACACTGATTATTTTAAGTACATGTACATCAGTTCACATTCTGCTTCAGAATGAACCAAAACTTCTCACCTGAGAGCATATGTGTAGCCAGTGTCCTCTGGCAGACACTGCGGAGGAGCATAAGTATGTAGATGGGAATAATCCATTTCCCCGTTTCAAATCCTACTGCAAGAGGTGAAAGTGTAATGGAAAGGTTTCATTACGGTTAAATCTTGAAACAAGCCTATATGTTCAGTGTTCAGCACATATTTTGGCAAGGTAACAAAATGTTTCAACTCTGCAAGTTTGCCTTTGCTGGCCATCTAAAAACAGCAGTGCATGCTCCAAATCGTTAAGCCAATTATGTACAATTCCTTTTTTTTGGGACAGAGAACTTCACGTAGAACAGAAGTTATAAGTAACTTAACAAAAACACACTTTTTTTGGTCTTTATACTTTCATCTCTTTGCTGCCAAACGTTGGACAAAACGACACGAACCAAAAGTTAAAAGGCAAAACCTAGAACTACTAGATAATGAAGACACTAAATCATAAAATAGCTAGGATTCTCTTATTGTGTTTAGGAGTAATATTTTGTTCCCGGGAAGTCCATGAACATCAATGCAACAAAGCTTTACATAACAAAATCTTCCCTAAAGAAATAAAAGGACACACCTATCCTACAGAAAATCTGAGTCACAGACGTGGACGAATGAATCTTCTTCCAGTCATTTCTCATGTTTAAATAAAAACAAAAAAAAAGCGATGTGAAATCAAGTAAAGCAGTATAAAGACATGCATGCTTGAAATGTAGCAGTGTGGTAACAAGTCGTTAACGTGGACAAAGGTCAAGCGTAAACTGTAAAAAACATGTGTATGTAACTACTGTATGATGCAAAATATCAAATATGTTGACATGAAACATTAAGCCGTATAACAGCAACGAAAAGTAAGTATTGGTAATAAAATTAAAAGCCGTTTGACCAATGCAGGCTTCTACTGGAAACCGAGCCATACAAATGTAGAATGGCTTTGGATAATGTCCAAACCAATATAATGTGTTTGCCTATATGTCACTGCTAAAGACTTCTAAGGCCTCGGCCAGGCTCCCTGCTGGCGCGCTGAGGCGCAGGGAAAGCGGGTGCTTTCCCTGGCCTTGCGGTTGCTTACCGCACGTGCTGTCAGCGGGCCGTCAGGGGGCGCGGGCCGTGGCGGGCACGTCACTGGCCGGGGGTGGGCCAGTGACGTCACGGAGCTGGTTCGCCCTCATTGGGCAAACCGCTCACGTGACCGGCCTGTCGCGCCGGCAAGCGGGGGAATTTTAAATTCCCCTAAGACCTGCGCTTCAGCGCACTTGCGGAAGCTCAGGTGAGCCCCTACTAAAGCCGCTCTAATTGCGGCTGTAGGGGCTCAGTACGCTTCAGCAAGCAAGCGCTAAACATGGCCGAGGCCTAAGTCTGCGCTTATAGTGCCGGCGACGCCAGGCTGCGGTCGCTGGAAAAATCTCATTGAGATGACTTCCAGCGATCGCAACCAAGCTGTCACTCCCTATAAGCGCACGCGACGGCGGCAATGCATTTGTTTTGACGCGACGTCGCCGGCACTATAAGTGCGGCCTTATGCTCTTTTCCAAAAAAAAAAAAAAAGAGTCAGAAACTGTTGTTAAATGTCCAACGATAAGAACATCTATAACTACTGAGAACAGAACAGCCTAAAGGGACCACTGAGAGCAAGCCACATAAATAAGGATTCTTTTCTTTTTAAATAGGTGTCACACCAGTGTAAATATTTGTCATCAGAATCACCATAGTATTGAGGGGACATTTTCATTTTGTGTCCACATACTGTATAGCATTATTTGAAGGATGTTTAACAAATTGCTTCACAAAAATGGGGGCAGGCATGTCCCACCTCTTCTAACACCATTTTAACCTTGCCTGTAACTGTTACATACAACCATAATCATATATAATCTCCAACTGTCCATTAAATGTCTGAATTGAATTACCACTGTTCATTTAATGCAACCATGTACTATCATAACACTGTGTGCTCAGGACATACGTGAAAACGAGAGGTAACTCAATGCATTACGTCATGTATATTAGGAACAAAAAATAACAATGTTGTGTGAAGACTCACACATTGAACAAATACACACCAAACGTGGTGTGTTCAGACTCCTGTACGTGTAAGAAGGTATGGACCATGGAGAAATATGTACAAGCTAAAAACACATCCATAGAATTCATTGTACTTTTAAGAATATCAGTGGCATGAGAACAAATTGTTTTTCATAATACTTGAACCCAAAGGACAATGTAGCATTAAGACCATACAGCCACTAAAACTTCTGAAGACCACCTGTGGCAAGTCAGCCCAAGGTATTTACTGGGAGTGATCTGTGCACACTGGACAGGACCAAGCCTCACTTTTGTCCAACGAACCCAAGAAATGGGCCCAGCAGAGCACATGGACTTCCCACTTACCTACTATAGCACTTGCCTAAGGCTACGCTTATAGTGCCGGCGACGGTTGCTGGAAAATCAAACAGAGATGACTTCCAGCGATCGCGACCAATCCATCGCGTTGCGCGGTCCTTACTATAAGCGCACGCGATGGCGGCAATGCATTTGTTTTGCCGCAACGTCACGTCGCTGTCACTATAAGCGCAGCCTAAAGCCTCGGACATGGTCAAAAAGACCGTGCTGAGGCGCACTGAGGGAAAACATTATCCCTATCAGCTCGGCTTTAGACGGCGCTTCCGCAGGCGTGTGGAATTTCAGCCGACAGATCAATTTTAATTTTCCCGTTTAGGGAAGCGCAGGGCCGGTCACGTGACTGCCAGAAGCCAATGGCAGTCCGTGACGTCAGCGCCGTGGCGCCCTAGCCCCGCCTGCCTCCCACCCGGCACACAAGCGCACTCACTGACGCTCATGCAGGGACACGAAAAATATCCTGCTTGAGCAGGAGAGCATGAGCGTCAACGCTGCCCAGCGCTCTTCATATCACCATGTCCCAGGCCTAAGAGTGGATGAGTGGCCGGCACTAAATTTGAACAAGGTTAGGAACCATACGAAATTTGCCTTTAAGTCGCAAAAGGTGAGGCCGAGTCCGCTTTTGCAAGCAAGTCACAGAGCATGAATTCAATGTGGATTGCAATTTTATTTAATATGCTAATTTGCAAAACTCTGAAACCGCAAGATTTTCTAAAAGCAGCACTCCTGGCGACACTTTACAAAATACACAGAGGTCTGATGCAGCAGGGGGTCTCCGGAGCTGAACTGTGTTAATTTCGGCTTTGGGGACCACCAGCTTCCCAAGATACTTTACCTTGGAAGGGGCTGCCGGTAACTCTGCGCACTTTAAAGGTCCTGCGTCACGTGGGCCAATAGGAAGCCGCAAGGGATTACATCACTGCTTCCTATTGGCCCGCAGGACATTTAATATGGATAGCGCCGCCTGGTCTGCAACCGGCACCTGCTCCTTAGGCTGCGTCCATAGAAGGACAGTCAGCGCTGAGCTGTGCGGACGCTCCGCGATGAGCCCCGTCATCCTCAATGAGTATGTCTTGAGGGGGCTCCCGCGAGCGTCCGCAGGCGTGCTGAGGCGCAGGGATTTTCAGCCGACAGCAGAACCTGTTTCTGAGCGCGCTGTCGGCTGAAAACCTCCAGTCAGAGCGAAGCAGGGTCAACGTCACGGCACTTCGCGGGCTATTGGCCCAGTGACGTCAGTGCCCCGCCTCCCGATCGCGCACGCTGGCTCGTCTGCTATTTCATGCAATCGCTCCTGATTGCGCAGACGAGCCTCAGCGTGAGTGCGGAGGAGAGCTGACTGCTAAACTATGGACGCAGCCTTAAGTATCTCGGGAAGTAGGGGGTCCCGGAGCTGAAATTAACAGTTCAGCCCTGGAGACCTCATGATTCAAATCTAAAAAAAAAAAAATTTAACCCACCAAAAAAAAAAAAAAGGTGTCTCCCGGCCTGTTGCTTTAATGTGGAAATTATAAACACACCATGTTTAGCTTACTGGCTTATGATTATTAATTATTATTGTTTATCGTGCCAACATTATTCCGCAGCGTGGTACAATGGAGTACAGAGTTATGTATATTACAAAAACAAACTGTTACATACAGGTGAGGACAAACATGCACTAAATGACAAACAATATATAGAATTTAATTAAGCCTCCTAAGTGTTCCTGCTAGAAGCTTCAGCACTAGCTAATAGAATTAGGTTAGTACAATAGTTAGGACATGCACATGTCCAATCAAAGGATGCAGCCAAGGAGGTGTGTGTACTTTATAAAGCAAGCTCCTTGCTGGAGCAAAGTTAGCACGTCTTCAGTTAGTCTGAAATGATCCTTTTTTTGTTAGACATTCTAACTTCTTGCAAAGTCTAAAAGACGTCATCAAATAACCAGAAACAAATGATGCTGCAAAAAAATCCCCATGTTCATGGCACAAACATTAACTTGTATAGGATGACGTTCGGCCACAATCACCTTACGGTTCTGTGCAATGTGTTGCAGGCATTCCAGTAAGGAGGTTAAGCCTACTGTTACTATAACAGGTTTAACCACTTCTGTCTCTGGTCATGCCCATCTCCAGCTTTTGCATACAGAATGTAATTATCTCTTTATTGTTTATTTTTAAACTGTAAATTATACCTGCAGTTTTAATGACGAGCAGGTGTGCTTTTACTTTGTCTGTAAAAGTGACAGCCTCAAATCGGGTCCGACATCCACTTATGATTTAGACTTTCATAAACATTTTATAAGCCTATAAATACATTACGTACAACACAGGCTCTTTTATATGCTCTTCATTATATGACATGAAACTGTAAAGATCAGTTTACTTAAACTACACTGGTTGCGTTCTCCAAATTTAATTTCATAAATAAAATGTATAATATGCATAGACTGCAATGGTGTTGATTCCCAAATTTGTATTTGTTATTTATACGATTGTCACATGTATTACTGCTGTGAAGCGCTATGTACATGAATGGCGTTATATAAATAAAGACATACATACATGCTACAGCACAGGTTTAAAAAGTTGTGATTGTGTATAGTATTATAGGGTGGGCGCTTATCTTAATTTTTTTTTTTAAAAAAAGGTTATTTTAAATGACTATAAAAACACTGACATCTGATTAGTTGTCTCAGTATAACTACATCTATCTTGCAGCCTGGCCACTTGCAGCAGCGTACACAGAATAATATTACACACGAGGCTGTCACAAGATGAGACGCTAAAACGAGCTACTGACTTTGCCACTCATGAATGTACTCAGGCCCATTCTACAAACAGGAGCAGCACTGCAGCTTTTAAATACAAGCAGCCTAGCAAGTCCCAATATAAACTGCATAGTAACAATGGAAGAACATGCAACTATTTATAACTTGCTTACACGGATCTGAAGCAGCATCTAGTTAGGAATAGCTGGGGGATGGAAAATGATCAATGCGTAAGCAAACCTATGTCTCCAAACTCCGGTGTCCTCTGTGGCTCACATCCTCAGATGAAATGTTTATCTGCTATATTCCCTGGCCCTCCATCCCAAGCCCGTGCTGTTTGCAAAAGGAGAAGTTTGCAAGTGGACAGGATTTTCTATTGCACACTGCTGCAAGATCCCAAAATGGCTTCCCTGCCCCAACAAAGCCTGCAGGATCAGACACATGGGATACACCCACTCCACCGCTCCCCCTGTCTGTCTCCAGCTCACTTCAAAACCATTGGACACGTGCAATGTGAGCCAGCCCACAACAATGTTAACAGTTTAAATGCCTTCTACAGTGGCAAGTTTAGATTGAAAGTCAATTTTACTCATTCTTAGCTACTTAAATGAAGTGTCTTTTGGACTCTGTTAAAAAGTGAAAAAGGTAAACAAAGTAATCAACTAATTGGTAATAAAATCATTCACATGATTAAATGTCCTAAAAATGACAATCATTTTGGTTTTAATCTAAGGGTTTGCTTTGTGTGGTTAATGACTGCAATTAGTGTACATTTTTTTAAACTGATTAAAGCATGAAGAACTATACACTGCAATGTACTTCAGTTGTATAGATATGGGTATATCTATATTGTCTGTCTATCCATATTTATCAAACTCTGCACTATCACCCCCCCCCCCTCACCATACCCCTTCCCTGCTGCAATTTGGTATTTTGTAAAGTCGCATACCCCAATGTCCCTTTTTCTTTTTTGTACCCGATAAAAAAAAAATGTAATAAAAAACATTTATGGAAAAACTACACTGACCTGTATTATTAACAGTTGGCTGCAAATTAAGCACTAATTAATGTAAAAACCCAGCACAAACTTTACAAACCTACATAACTAGATCTATAACAGGAGTGCTCAACTCCAGTCCTTAAAACCCCCAACAGGGCAGGTTTTCAGGTGGGTCTTGAGGACTGGAGTTGAGCCCCCCTGTTCTAGAAGATGAATGTGATAGCTTTATGTGCATGCATCCTTACAGAACCTGCTTGCAGGGTGCTGTAGAATCTTCATATATACCATAAATTAAAAAAAAAAAATCTTTGAAATAATTTTTTTTTTAAAAAAAAGAAGATCATCAATTACAAGCCTGAGAAACAAAGTCAAGACAAGCAACTAAAGTTTACATTCCAGGCACAATGCTAAACAGAGGTCAACAAGGAAGCTTCCCACAATGTTCTACATCCACAGCAGCAAGGCATTGTGGGGCATGACTTTGGAAGCTCCCCCAGTAATTGAAAGATATACCACCCATGCGGCACTCAGGTGCAGTTTGGGGGCGAAAAGCGCCCGTTTTCCCTCAGCCTCCGCACGGCTGAAGTCTCTATGGACTCAGCCTAAAACCGCAGTCCCAGTCAGCACTGTAGCACGCGTGCTCGGCGCTTCACTGCGATCTGAGGGGAGAGGGAGAGATTGCAACGAGGGGGGGCGTGGTGGGGGCATGGCCATGACCTCACGCGGCTGGTTCGCCCTCATTGGCTGAACCACCGGCGGGGGCGTGGCCACGCCTCCATCACTAGTTGTAAGCTCAATTTGAATGTCTTTTTAAAAAATGGTCGTACAGCGCGGCTGCCAAATGCGAAGGTGCGTACTGGGCTCAGCCCCATGGATGGGCGGTACTTGGACGCACAGCGCACGCCAAGCTGTGCGCTGTAGAACACACTGGGGCCGCAGCCCAAGACATTTGATTGCGGCCATTTCGCCACGACTCAACACTGCAGGGACCTGTCGCCGCTAAGTGCCTAGGCCTCCTACCCCAAGCACTAAAACCCCTTAAATTAACCCCCTACCTGAACAATAAAACATACCATAGAAGAGGCCAGAGACAGGGGTTCCAGCGACAGATCGGCTGTGGCTGAGCCCTGGCGTTCATCTGATCGTGCGAAACGGCCGCAACCAAATGCCCATTCCGGCAGGAGTTATCTGATTTTTTTTCAGACTGATTGCTAGACTGCAGATATACAATGTTATTCTTTACAAGTTACTGGACAACAGAGGTAATATTTCCTGCATCATGAGGCAGTGGCAAATATTAAAGAATTGTTCACCAGGCTGTAATGCCGATTTAAAAAAATGCAATCTCACAGTCAGACAGAAAACATTTTGTAAAAAGACCAAGGGCCTCATGCAGAGAGCAGCGCTAACAGGGAAAGCGGCATTTTTTGCCGAAATCTGCCTTTAGAAAGGCAGATAATGGAGAGTTTTGAAAGAAGCGCCATTTTTTTTTTTTATTAGCAAATCTCGCTGCGCGGCTGGAGAGAACCTAAATCTCTCCAGTGTTGAAAACGGCCATATTCAGAGAGGCGCGAACGCCATCTAGCGGCTGTTCGTGCCAAAAAAAGGCGCGATTTTCAACATTTTGCTTCGCCAGCAAGAAGCTGGAGCTCGGCGGCCGGTGGGGGAGAAAAAAAAAAACGCGATTTTTTTTCCACAAGTTTCAACAGCGCTCATATCGCCGGTTGAAACTCTCCATATGCAGACAGGATTTTAAATGCAGTTTTATGACCTTTCTGCATATGGAGAAAAAAACTCTCCATTAAAGCTACTTTTTCTTAAACTCTCCAATTTATTCTAGCGCTGCTCTCTGCATAGGCCCCCAAGTGTCTAATCAAGGGCTATGCAACTGGGAAGTTAAGCGCATGTTTTGCACAAACTCAAATGTAAGTTAAGGCAGGGGTGCGCAAACTGGAGGGCGTGAGATTTTCGGGGGGGGGACAGAAGTTAGAGACCCCGCGCTCTCCCCCAAGGTATTTAAATTAAATGCGGGGGGCCGCGCGAGGCCTTTAACGAACTTACCTTGGCTTCCAGCAATGCATCGTTACGGTAACCCGGCGTCGAATGACGCTGCGGTGTCACGTGATGTCACATTGCCATGGCAACGTGGTGTCGTGACCCCGCGGCGTCATTTGACGCAGAGGAGAGCAGTCAGGAGCAAAAGATTACACATCCCTGAGTTAAGATAATGCAAATCTATATGGTACAAATGTTTGCACAACGCAGAAATATAATAATTTAAGTCTTTAAGGGGCCTATGCAGAGAGCAGCGCTTTTTAAAATTGGCGAGGGGAATAAAAAGTTGGTTTAATGGAGAGTTTTATTCTCCATATGCAGAAATGGGCGAAATCCGCTATTTATACCATTACTGCATGTGGAGAATTGTAAATGAGGAGATGCGCGCTGCTGAAAGTGAAAAAAAAAATCGCGCTTTTTTTTTTTTTTTCCCTATGACCGACGAGCTCCAGTTTCTTGCCAACTTTAGTTGGCGGAGCTAATAGTCGAATTTCGCGCCATTTTATTGGTGCGAACAGCCACTAGATGGCGATCGCGCCTTTCTGAATAAGGGCCTTTTTAAAGATTTAGGTTCTCGCCAGCCACGCGGCGAAATTTGTTAAGGAAAAAAAAAATGGCGGTTTTTAATAAACTCGCCATTACCTGCCTTTTTCAAGCTATACTTCGCCAAAAAATGCCGCTTTACCTGCTAGCGCTGCTCTCTGCATGAGGCCCTAAATGTCTAAAAATGTATTGCAGCCCTATATATGCTTAATTTTTGTCTGCTCAGGCCCCTTTATAACTTAGTTGAAGAGTCCTGGTCTAATTGGCTTCCCTAAACAAATCTATACATACTAATAGCAAACATTGTGCCGCTTTTAATATTTGGGAAATAAATTCCAAATTGGATTTTTGAGGGGCTTCTAAATGGGAGTGTATGCCAATTAAGTGTTTTTAGTTTACCCTTAACCCAAAGGTGCGCAAACTTTTGCTTGCAAGACCCCCCCCCCCCCCCGTGTGCAGAGTCATATGAAATCGGGTTGCCATTTGATGCTGCGTTGATAGCAGGTAAGAGAGTTACAGAGGCCTCAAACTCTCCCCGGCATTTAATTTAAATGTTGTGGGGTAGAGCACGGGGCCTCTAAGCAATGTCCCCCCAGAAAATCTCACCCCCGCCTTAACCCATACTGCCCTTAGAGAGCTAGTGAAGATGCAGGGAAAAGAGGGGCTCTAGGAAATGCTTGCACTGCCAAACGGAAATCACTTAAGATCACAACAAGATCAAATAACTAAACACTTCAAGGTGTCACATTTGGATAAAAAGGCATCACCCTTAAACATGCCACTGGTTCATTTTGGTGCTAGGAAGGTTTCCCATTTATAGGTGCAGTTCCTCCTAGGACCAAAGTGTACTAATGCTATTGAGTTAAGGGGCTAAATCTAGTTGACTTTCTACCAATATCAGACAAAGATATTTTAATCAATAATTTAAGCTACTTTAAACATAGAAAGCAGAGAAATGTGAAGGGTTTAACATCCTCTGTCTGGAGGTGCGGCTGAGTGAGTAAAGTCACTGTAAATAATTATGGCATTTGAAGCAGGGGAACCTGGTTGAATTCCTGGTGTCCGCACCTTGTGACCTTGGGCAAGTCACTTTATCTCCCTGTGCCTTAGGCCTGGGACATAGTGTAGTGAAGAGCGCTGGGCCGCACTGACGCTCATGCTCTCCTGCTCTAGCAGGAGATTTTTCGTGTCCCTGCATGAGCGTCAGCGAGCGCGCTTGTGTGCCGGGCGGGAGGCGGGCCTAGAGGCGGGGCTAGGGCGCCACGTCACGGACTGCCATTGGCTTCTGGCAGTCACGTGACTGGCCCTGCGCGGCAAAATTTAAACTTGCCTGTCTCCTGCATTTACACACGCCTCCGCATGCCTGCGGAAGCGCCGTCTGAAGCCACGCTGATAGGGATAATGTTTCCCCTCAGCGCGGCTCAGCACGGTCTTTTTGACCATGTCCGAGGCCTTAGTCAACAAAAACAGATTGTAAGCTCATCTGGGCAGGGACTGTCTGGAAAAGTTCCTATGTGCTGCTTACCACACACACTATACTTTAATTGTGAAGCACTTTGAGTCCCATTGGGAGAAAAGAACGTTCTGAAATAAAGTTATTACTCCCTTTTGTGACATCACTGTGCTTACCAGGAGTTTGCAATGTTAAGCCCCCTCTTCTCCCTATCTTTATTGGCACTGATAAGGATAGGGTGGGGATACAGCTAGATGAAACACTCCCTTTTCAGAGGACCCAAAGAAAAACATTTTTGGTTAGCTATATGGGATTGTACTTTTAAGCAGTACACCCAACTCCCGCATTCACTTTAAATAGATTACAATAGATCTCAAAACATTTTGAAAAAGTTATGCTCAGAGGTCATGTAAAAAGTATTGCATCAGTTCATCATTCCCATCTTCTGAGAAAAAACATATCCTGGCTAGGTCTTCACTCCTGCACAGACAGGCATTTACTGCATCTGATAAGACCGTATCACCCCGGACTAGGCAGCGATGGAACAAGTATCTACATGCTTCCCATCTCTTTATCCAACTTACCCATATGGTGCAAGGGAGGACATGCCAGTTTTATACAGGCAGACACACTCGCAAACAACAGGGGACAGGGAGAATTGATTTAACAGTCTCAAAAGAGCACCTTCTATTACAGCACAGACCTATGCTGGACATAATTATAATTATTTACACTTGTATTAAATACATGGGCTTAGAATAGACTTCCTGTTCTGTAGGGCAGTTCTGTTTTCCGTTTTTCACAAAATCTCTGCCAAGAAGAAATATCAATACCTGAAGCAATGATAATTCATGGTCTCATATCAAGATGATTTTCCTACAATTGTTAATTTAGGAAGTTTTCTGTAATCCTAGCTGTACGGTTTAGTCTTTAATCTGAAGTTTTTTTTATCTGTGTACCTTAACATTTGTATTACATGTACATTTTGTTTTAAACAAGTTTTTTTTTGTTTTTTTTTAAACCCGGATAATTATCAATGTTTACAAATTTGCAGGTTATTCCACCCAATCTGGCGTGAAGTGCCATTGACTTGAATGGCCATAACCACCAGATCAGGCATAAATCATAAATCAAAAACAAGTGAATAATCAAATTATGTATCATAGGTGCCATATTTTGCAAGAAAAACTAACAGTGCAGGAGGAAGCCATGCGAAAAACTAAAAAATTGCTTTAAATAATTACATTGTTGCTGGGTTTTTTTTGTTTTTTTTAATAAATACTGCATTGAAGAAATGTTTATTTAAATAAAGATACTATAGGGTGGGCAATTACTTGAAGCTTATTTTTGTGCCGCACAGCAGGTTAAAGCTGCAGACCAAGCAATATCCTACATGTGTTTTTTTAAACAACTCCGAATGACATTTTTAATGTATTATAATGTAACAAGCATTTATTGTTTCTATAGCAACCATTTACTATGTCACATCCCCTTCCTCTTCTGAAACAGGCTCTGGCACACCCCTTTGAGCCCTGCCCTCTCTCTAGCAGTGCACCAATTTTATCTAGTCACTGCCTGGTCACATGATCTTCCCCACAGAACTGTGCATCTTTGGTTCTCTTCTGCTGCACTGACAGCCATTTAGTGAACCCCCCGAGCCGAATCTTTGCCGGTCAATCACATGAGAACGGATCAATTAGCAACTTCGCCAATTACTTATCATTGTGCGGATCATATTTATTCACATATTAAAGGGTAAAAAAAAATCATTTAAAAAAACGGCAGCTTGAACTGCTGCTTTGAGTGGAACACACCGTGACATCAATTGTCACATTACTATTTGCCATTATCCTAAGTGGTCAGGTTACTTAAATGGCCATTTAGAAGTTGAGTAAAATTTCAAGACCTATGTTATGCCAACAGAAATGTTAATTATAACATTGTGCAGGTTTGTGCCAATTTTGCCTAACCCCTTCAAGTGCCCTAGTGACGTACAATGTACGTCAAGAAAAGTGCAGCCCCGGGACCCTTATGACATGGGGTGGGGAAGGAGTCACCCCCTTCCCAGCCGCTGGAACCCAGAAGTGATTGCTCTGAAGAGCAGTCACGTGATCAGGAAGTGCTGGGTCCGTGACCACAGAGGTGGCACTGAAAGGGTTAACCGATGCGTCTCTTTCAGCCAGAAGGACCTGGTACATTTTGCAAAACTAAGAGCGCCCGATTACACTTTCCAAGTCTGTGACATTTTGCAAAAACCTTGTGGCAACAACGATGTTGAGGAAAGATTAATCTTTTGAGCGCCAGAGCTCACATCATGCTGCTCTGCAATGTAAGCTTGAGGGGTTAAATCATTTACTACTTTCAATAGTAAAGCATCTAATTTGCCAATTATCCGATTCAGAAGTCAGAGCAGTAACATACTCCCATGGCAAACAATCAACACAAGATTTGTCCATTACATAGTAAAGAAAGGATGTCCTGCTACTTCTTTTATTCAATGAAGGTTGAGGCGCCAGTGACCCAGCGAGCCGGGTAAATAAGGCACTTGTTCAGCATAACCCTTACCATAACCAGCACTGTCTGAGGCCTATGTGAAGAAAATACTCATCAGCTAAATAAGGAAGAGGAAGACGGATATAGATAGAGCCTGCTGTTTGGAAAACAATGAAAAGCTCTTTAAAAAATATAAAATAAACGTAAAAAGCTGTCCATGGTTTAGCATTAAAGGAAACAAAAGCATTAACGTGGCAATCTATGCTTTTTGTATTATTTTACTCGGGAGCAGGGGTCTCATGTTAAATCCAATTAATTTCAGCTCCGGGGACCCCCTGCAACTGCAGATACTTACTCTGTAAGGGGGGCCAGTAGCCGCTCTGTTCGGATACCAGGGTTCCTATTGGCCTGAAGCCATGACGTCAGCAGGTTCAGCTTCTTATTGGCCCACGTAACGCGGGAGCTTTAAACTTTAAAGTTCAGCAAGAACGGCTACCTGCACCTACTACGGAGGTATCTATCTCCGGAAGCAGGGGGTCCCCAGACCTGAATTGAATGAGTTCCGCTGCAGAGACTCCCTGCTTTAATCCTGGGATAAATAAATAATAAATAAAAAATTATAAATATATAAAAATAAATTTGCAAAGGTGCTTGCGATTGCTCTTTAAGGGTGGTTCATATGGGGATTACCCTGCTTTACACCACCCCCTCCCCCCAAAACTAATTTGGCTGAACATTGTTAAGGACCAACTATATATCAAGTACAAGGATTTCTGCACTCGCACTGTCCAATGTATCTGTGGTTAACTGCAGATATCTTGCAGCCGTCCGCAGGAGCACTCCACAATCTCCTATAATATATATATATATCTGCAATGCTGCTTTAAAATGCACATCAAGTACCAGCTCTGCAACTATTTGATTACCAGCCGTTGCAGGCTTCTTGGGCAGAGATGAGGGGTGTGATTAGGTGGGTGAACTTTTTTGCCAAAGTTCAAATTTGCCACTACTCTAGGTCGGATGTAGTGTGATGTGAACAAGACTTAGGACGCGCTTATAGTGCCGGCTATGGCGCAGCAAAACAAATGTATTGCGGCCGTCACGTGCACTTATAGTAGAAGCGACGCGACAGCACGACTGCTTGGTCGCGATCGCTGGAAGTCAATTTGATTTTTCCAGCGACCGCAATGTCACCGTCGCTATAAGCGCAGCCTTAAGCCGCGTCCAGGGTGAGAGCTCGCGCGCAGTGTGATGTTAGGCACTCATGTTGCTCAGACTATTTACTGCTAAAATTTGCAGTTGCCCGGGTGGGGGGATGCCCGTGACATCAAGTGAGTGGTTCACCCCCACTGACTGAACCGCACATTGCATCGCGCGACAGACACTTTTTTTTTTTGTCTCTGCAAGCATTTCACTCGGGTATATTCAGCAAAACCCAGCAACAATAACCTGCTCTGTCCTACAAAGCCACCCATAATGTTGTTTATAGACGACGTACATAA
The DNA here is from genome assembly GCF_040206685.1 of Ascaphus truei. NCBI lineage: Eukaryota > Metazoa > Chordata > Amphibia > Anura > Ascaphidae > Ascaphus > Ascaphus truei. Next base: position 31,779,253 of record NC_134493.1, on the reverse strand, counting down.
ACAAATTTGCTTAAACATCTCCAATAACAATTATTTTTATTACCAAGATACGTCTTCCCCTTCAAGGACAATGCTCAACAGATCTCTACAGGTATTTAAGGTGTGTCTTCTAATCTCCCCCCACCCCCAGGTGTGGACATGTTAATCTAACACCTGACTCTTACTAACACTAACTGGCTGAAAGAATGAAAACAACTGCAAGGAAATCTAAATCTATGCTAAAGTTTATATGTAAAAAACAACTACTGTACATGCTCTGCAGGTCTGAATCTTCCGTCCTTGCTAAGCTGTATAAGACCTTATTCTTTTGCATTTGATTGCAGAAATGTGGGCACAAGTCAACAAAATGCAAACGAATAATGTCTTGTGACACTACTTTCTGCAAAGTGGAGCTATTGAATTGATTTAATTTATACTGATTTAAATAGCGGACTGGGAATCCTCAAGAACGGGCACCAGCTGATAAAGAAAAAATACGCTCATCTAAAAAGTAGTTAGATATAAAAAGAGGTATTATAACATGGATATAAATTATATATGAAAAGGCAGTATAATATATTAGTATAACATGGATATAAATATATAGAAAGGCGGTATAACATGGATGTAAATGATATATAAGAGCCTGTATAACATGGATATAAATGATATATAAGAGGCTGTATAACATGGATATAAATTATATATAAGAGGCTGTATAACATGGATATAAATTATATATATATATCCCCATGTTATACAGTGTGTGTATATAAGAGGCTGTATAACATGATGCACGGAGGCGGCCTCTATATGCGGCAGTCTGGGTGGGGCCTAACATACACAAACGGGCCTGAGACAGGAGAGGCGTCACAGCCGCCCCCGCCAGCCCGGCCTCGCAGAACTATGTCCCCCGCGGTAAAGCGGGCCGGGCACACATACAGGACACGGCCGGGGCGCCGCTCTGCCCCCGCGGTACAGCGGGCCGGACACACATACAGGACACGGCCGGGGCGCCGCTCTGCCCCCGCGGTACAGCGGGCCGGACACACATACAGGACATGGCCACTGCGGAGCCGCCGTTACCTCAGGGAAGCTTCCCCGCTGGGCGGAGGGCAGGAGCAGGCCTATTACGTCACGCGGCCGGAGAATGTCTGTAACCGCCCCGAGAGCACAGTGCGGGGGGGGCCGCCCCAGCAGCCCCTTATATAAGCTTCTGTTACGTAATTATCTCCAGGCGGGGGCGCGAGGCGTTGACACCAGCAGCACGTACGCTGCCAGTGACGTCACTGTGTGTGTGTGTGTGTGTGTGTGTGTGTGTGTGTGTGTGTGTGTGTGTGTGTGTGTGTGTGTGTGTGTGTGTGTGTGTGTGTGTGTGTGTGTGTGTGTGTGTGTGTGTGTGTGTGTGTGTGTGTGTGTGTGTGTGTGTGTGTGTGTGTCTCATTTACAATGTTGCATTAGGCTGAGTCCCCTGTGCCGCTGACCGCGCTCATGCTTGGAGAGCGGTGACGTCACCACCGCTCCAAGCATGAGCGCCTGGTGTCCGCGCTGTTTGGCAAGCGCGGAGGGGGAGTAAAACAGGCACGCTCCAGCGCTGCGCCCTGCTCGGCCGGGCGATTCCTGGCCGGCTAGGTCAGCCACGACGTCACGGAGCTGGTTCGGCCTCATTGGGCGAACCGCTCACGTGACGCGCTTACGAGCAGCAAAATCAATTTTGTTTGCTTGGCAAGCGGCTGAGCGCCGAGCAGGCGCGCCCGCCCACCCAGGCCACGTGCATTGTCGCAATGTGTCGAGCGTGAGCTCAGCGCCACCCTGGACGAGGCCTTAGGTTGCGGCCAGGCAGGGAACTCATACAGGACATCGGCGGGTGTGCCGCTCTGCCCTCTGCTCGGCCGGGCGATTCTCATTGGGCGAACCGCTCACGTGACGCGCTTGCGAGCAGCAAAATCAAATTTGCTTGCTCTAAGGGCCGAGCAGGCGCTTGCTTACACTGGACACACACATTGCCGCAATGTGTTTCATCGCGGTGAGTGTGGGCGCCCGCTCAGTGCCACCCTGGATGAGGCCTTAGGCTGCGTCCCTGCTGGCGCTGAGCATGCTGTGCGCTCGTCACTTGCCGCTTTTACTTCCTATACTCTTTATGTTGACGTCCCCGCTCACGCGGTGCACGTGTGCGCACGCTCTCCCAAGCTCGGCACTTGAGACAAAAAAAAGTGACTTTGAAATGCGCTCAACATGCCCCCAATGCCCCCCCGCTCCGGCTTGCAAAATATGCAGGACGCCCGGCGCTCATGCTTAGAGAGTTAGTGACGTCACCGCTCTCAAGCATGAGCGCGGTCAGCGCCAGCGGGGCGCAGCCTTAACTATTTCGAATCATTCCATCAAATCTAAAAAATTGAAACTTTGTTTTCTTGTATTTCTTCCTCATCATTTTTCTTAATGCAGATATTCCTACTTTGCATACAATTTCCACATTGGCTAATGTGTGTTCCACATTTCTAAACTAAATGACATCATAATATACAGGAACATCGCGCAGAGAGGTTAATAAAAAAAAAAATGGTTAGCAAACAAGATGTGTTTACAAATACATGTCTATGTATTGAGGACCATATTGATTAAGGGGTGCTGTGCTATAGGAAAACTCTCGGGTGCAGAAAACACTTTGGGCCATAAGATGTTGGTGCCGGAAAGGGTCATATGGACTCGCACTGCTTAGTAAAATTGGGCCAGTATCTTTAATATGGGGTGTGGCTTTATGTACATCTTCAGCTACTTACATCTTAGGCTAAGTCCCCGCAGGCGCCGGGTGTCAAGCATGAGCACAGGGTGTCCTGCTTGTACGCGGGAGGGAAGGGGGGGGGGCATTGCGGGTAGTTGAGCGCGTGGGTAAGTATAGGTTTTTTGTTTACCTAAGCGCCAATCGCGGGTGAGCATGTGCGCACGAGCGCACCGCGTGAGCGGGGACTTACATATATATATGTAAGTAAGCGCCGCACGCTCAGCGCTAGCGGGGACTCGGCCTTATTTAGCTTTTATATAGCAACCAGTGTAGCTGGCCTGGATTGACATGTCATGGTGACCCCAGGCAGGGTCGGCTCGATGGCAGTACTGTCGCCCCGCGCTTACAGAGGGGCTTCTGTAACTGCCTCTTACCTGTCCGGCGGCATCTCCTCTTTCAGCGTCCTGCTATCATGGCGCTGCCACGTCAAATGGCGTCTGGGGTTACTATGACAACATGACGTCACATAGTGTCGAGTTTTCCATGACAAAGTGACGCCACATGGTGCCGTGATGTCATGTGATGCCGCGACGACATGACGCTGCGTCGTCTGAGGAGATGCCGCGTCACACCGGGTAAGAGGCCCCGCGTAAATCCCTGCACCAAGCCCCGCAAAAGGACAAGCAGGGCCCTGACCTAGGGGTGAGGTTTGCTAGAGACACGCTTAGCCAGCCGTGGGTTTGCATCTTGTTTTATGGGCTCAGTTTAATTTCCTCATATGGGAAATGTATTGGAATGGAATAATGACTCCATGCAAAAGAAATGTGTGCGCACCTATCCTGAGAATGTAACCAGCCAGATATAGCAATAACAGAGGAAACAGGGCTGCATTCATACACCTGAGATAGATGTGGAGATAACTTGCAGTATTAAGGTGTTTACCTACCTCTTAATGCATTAAGTGCTACAAAATAAAAGATTTGCGCAACAAAAGTATACAGCGCAAACTAAAATAGCACCTAGCATCAAACAATGAAGTACTAAATACAGTATGTATAATGTATAATAGTGAAAAAAGAGCAGAATAGTGAAAAATCAAGCGAAAAAAATCGCTGCAGCTGGTTCAGGAGATGTTTCCCAACATCACATGGAATAGATAACACGGGGCTTTTCCAGCGCAAGGTATTCTCAGTGGTATGTGAAAAAAAGCAACCGGAGCATACAGTAGTGCAGACGTGCTAAAGGCAAAGATTCCAAATATGTCAGACTTCCAAAAGCCTACTCACATGGGGTAGGTTAAATCAAGCATGTCTCGGTTAAATCTGATCAAAGTTAGTTCTGTGCTGACCTCCCTGTGTGGAGGGAGCACCAGTAACGCCTTCTCCTGGATAGGAGTGGGCTGAGGCCTTACCCTGTTAGGGGGTAAGGTGTCTGAGGAGGGGTTCTAAGGGATGCAAGCCCTGGGTACTGCCTTCAGGGGAACAAAGACTGATAATGCTTGCTGTACCAAATAAAGTTCCAGTTATACCATCCTTGGTGGTGTCTTTGAAAAGAGTTGCCTGTGAGGACCATCCTGGTCACACCACGATCCTCATGGGATGGAGGAGCTGCGCTGACTACGACCTCCCACCCCCTCTCCAAAGGAAGCTGTGCCATGAGGACTGGATCTGTTCATATATATACGCACGTGCGGTGTTCCAGGGGCCTCTATGGGACCTTAAGGGCTGAACCCCCCACTAAAGGGAGCTGCAGTGTGTTTAGCCGCTATGTACTAAGAAGTGATGCAGGTGTGTTGTCCCAGGGGGCTCTATGGGACCTGAAGGGCTGGACCCCCAACAAAGGGAACTGCAGCCTGCGCCGTGCAACTTTATTCCAAAATGAGTACTGTATGTGTGGGTAGTGTCCGAGGAGGAGCTCTTGACCTTCAAGAAGCCAGGACCTCTGTAGTGGGGTAACTACGCCACAGTTGTAGAGACATAATAGTGGTGAATGCACCATTACTGTGTCTCAGGGCTGTCACTTGGTTGCAGGGTTTTTCAACAGGAAGCTATAGGATAAAAGACCTCTAACTCACCCCACAAATCACTAACACCTTGTCAGATGGTCGGTTTAAACACTAGAGCCTGCAAATTAATCAACTAAAATAAAAGCATAAATCAAATGAAACTGGTATAATGATAATGTGTGTATATTTATAGACACCCTGTCTTATAAAGCTCCCTCCGATGCTGGAATCGCAGATGTAACACACTTGCATTAATTAAGTGATGTTGCACAGAAGGAAAGTTCAGGCCCTTCCTGAAGCATGAAAATGCTGCGATCATATCTTCATGTGCTTAACACTGCAATCTCTCTGCACCCTTCATCAGGACAGCGGAGTATATGTGACCCTTTATTTTTTAATGTTAAAAGGTGTAACAGGGACTTTTCACTGTTTGAGGGGAAACTGCCTCTAAACCCAGCAGTGTGCTGGTTAATTGCACACAGGCAATCAACCTGACGCCACCTGGCTGATTAGGACTTTTTAGAAAAAGCCTGCTCTGAGAAACAGGAAGGAGATTCCTTAGCTGACAAGGGAGCTGACAGAAGGAAAAGGAGGGGGGTGTCCTGATAGAATGACACAAGGGGACCACACTTCTATGCCTGGACCCTCAAGCAGACACCTACCCGAACACCACAGACCTGAAGGGCCACCTGCGTTAAGGTACCGCTGAGACTTTGGGGTGATAAGTGGGTAAGGGTCTTCCCCCCCAGCCTTGCAGAGAGGGACTGGGGAAGTAAGTTAGCCCTTACACAGGGATAGGTGTTTATTGTTTTATGTATATTTTTGTTTGCGGTATTGTTTAAAGGAACAGGTAATAAAGCCTTATTTTAATTTCACCTTAAAACCGGTCTCCATTGCGTACCTCTGCCCACGTCTCTTACAGTGCAGTTCACCCCCGAGCCCCTCACTCCTCTTTGTTTCCATGGGAGGAGAGTAGGCTGACCATATTTCCTTGAGACAAAAACGGGACATTGGGATGGCACCATTCAGCAGACCCCCCCCCCTTCATGATCTACCCCAGTCCAATTCAGCAGTCCCCTCATCATCAACCACCCCCCCCCCCATGCCTACCTGATCGCGGCGGCGGTTTCAGATGAAGGGGCGGCGGCCGAAGCAGCGGCGGCGGGCCTCAGGTCAGCAGCGCGGTGTCAGAATTGCGAGGTCAGACGCGCACTCTAGCAGCAGCATACCCGCGAAGTTCTGGGTTCACACTGCTAGAGCGCGTTACCCTGCTGGAGCAGGGGGGGAGGGAGGGCGCGCTAGTGCGTCCATGTGTCGTCCAACTGCTGGTGTGGGCGCGGGGGGCGTGTTACACTTCTGGAGCGCTCCTTCCCTACCGATGATGGGGGGGGGGAGGTGGAGTGGGGCAGTACGTTGCGGGTCGCACAGACCCGGCGGGCCGCATGCAAACACGGGACAAAATTGACATTTATATTAAAACGAAGGGACGGTCTGGAAATATGAAAGAAACGGTACTGTCCCGTTTAAAACGGTACGTATGGTCAGCCTAGGATGGGATATGAATGGGATATGATATGAATGAACTTCTGAATTTGTAATAAAAAACAGCTCTAATGATCTTTCTCAGTTAATGAGAATTATGAGACTGACGTGCTACTTCCTGCGCTAACGAGGCAGTGTGTACTGTTGGGTTTTCCTGGCAGGACCACTGTGGAGCAATGAATTCACACGGGGGGGACTCTATAACAGGGTTGCGTGAGATTTTCTAAGGGGGCGCAGTGGTTACAGAGGTCCTTCTCTCTTCTCCAAGGCATTTAAATTCTTCCGTTGTTGCCCCACCATAATCAGAGTATAATGTAATTATATGTAATTATGCGCTGGAATTGACAGTAAAACAAATACAAATTGTAAAAGTAACCACTTCCCATACCGGGAGTCGAACACGGGCCACCTGGGTGAAAACCAGGAATCCTAACCGCTAGACCATATGGGACTGTATGTAGCACATAGTGTCAGTTTTATGTGTGTGTACGGTGTATGTAGAAAAAAAAGTGCATAACAGTGTAGTATTTAAAAAGTATTCTTGCAGAGATTTCAGAAGGGTAAGTATTGCACGTAGAGGAATAAAAAATCTTTTCCAGCATGTGTCAAACAAGCAGCACGGTGTTACCACAGCCAAGGAACATCTATCACTGCCGGTACAGCAACATCAGCTGTAAATTCCAAGAATCGGGGACATCTTCTCCCTGGTAGCATATGGATAACGTCCGTCAGGTGAAGGGAATCCTCTGTGGGTCCAGCGTCTGTGAAGATGGTATTAGATTCCAGAATATCCCAATAATAAGCGGGACCGTACTAAGTTACTTTTTGAGCAGCAAGTAAAGTTCCTCACAAACCGCAGAGTTAGCTCAGCGGAAGTTATGTAAGGAGACGGCACAATCAGAGAACCAGACTATTTAGTGGCTTGAGTCGGTGAAGCGCGGACGGGCTTTTCACAGTTGCTCTGTTGCGAATAGCAGAGCAGCTGGCTTCACTTTTGGAGCTAGGAAAGCCTGCGCTGCAGAGACCGGCTGCGGCCAGGGTGAATGAGATTCTGAATTTGTAATAACAAAACACTACAGCTCTAATGATCTTTTTCAGTTAAAGGGTTCTGGGAAATGTAATCCTTCCCTCAACACTGAGTCACTATATCCCTGAGATGCTCCGGAGAATCTACACATAAACCAATCACATGTTTCACGTTCCCTGGTAGTCTAGTGGTTAGGATTCGGCGCTCTCACCGCCGCGGCCCGGGTTCGATTCCCGGTCAGAAAAGCATCTTTTATTTTTTTTTCACTCAAGAATCATGTTTGATATTGTACTTTGCTTTTTTGGGGAGATATTTATAAATTCAATTCTCAAATGAACATATTCTAGTTATTTAAATAAGGATTTTTTTCAGATATTTACTAGAAATAATTCTCTAAGCTATACATGTTATATTTAATACTATAAAAAGCCAGTTATGAGGATATAATAGTATAATAAAAAGATAATATATTAATATAATGATATAACAGACTGTCCTGGTCCCCGGGTAAAGCTGTCGGCGGACCTGAGCCTCCCATGAAGTTTAGGCTTCTATGTTCTATCCCGTTTTATTTTCCTGCGATTATCTGTACCATTTTTTGTATGTACCATTACCCTTCCTAATAAACACAGTGGTTTAATAGCTCACTTGATATGAATAAGATATGAATCGGATATGATATGAATGAACTTCTGAATTTGTAATAAAAAACACAACAGCTCTAATGATCTTTCTCAGTTTATGAGAATTATGAGACTGACGTGCTATTTCCTGCGCTAACGAGGCAGTGTATACTGTTGGGTTTTCCTGGCAGGACCACTGTGGAACAATGAATTCACACGGGGGACTCTATAACAGGGTTGCGTTCGATTTTCTAGGGTGGTTACAGAGGTCCTTCTCTCTTCTCCAAGGCATTTAAATTCCTCCGTTGTTGCCCCATCATAATCAGAGTATAATGCTGCGCTGGAATTTGCAGTAAAACAAATCCAAATTGTAAAAGTGACTGCTTCCCATACCGGGAGTCGAACCCGGGCCACCTGGGTGAAAACCAGGAATCCTAACCGCTAGACCATATGGGACTGTATGTAGCACATAGTGTCAGTTTTATGTGTGTGTACGGTGTATGTAGAAAAAAAAGTGCATGACAGTGTAGTATTTAAAAAGTATACTTGGAAGAGGAAAAGTTTGAAGCAGAGCACCGACTGCAGAACCAACTGCAAGGTCTGCGTACGCACCTCCAGAATGTTGAGGAGAAGCAGCAAATTCTGCAGGAAGACAATCTGCAGGCTGAAAAAGAAATAAAAGGGCTGCAGGAAAGTCTGATTACCCAGTATGTCCCCGCAAAGCAGCATGAGAAACTGAAGGCCACCCTGAGTATCACCAAAGCATCGCTAGAGGCCAAGCTTAGAGCCCAGGTGACTCGACACAAGAGGGAGCACAAGAAGGTCCAGAAACTGAGACAAGTAACTGTGGCCCAAGCAAAGAAATTCACAGGGCTTCACAATACAATGAAAATGTGGAAGCAAGCTCAGAGAAAGCAAAGTGGGCAGATAAACTCCCTGAGAAGAGACTTGCAAGACGCACTCAAAAAACAGGGATCTCTCGCGGATGAGATTACAGTACTACAAGGACAAGTATTGACCCTGACCAAGCATCAGTATCCCACAGCCACAAAAACCCAAAGGAAAAAGGGTACAGTGAGAGTTGGGAGCACTGCTCGCCTAAAAAACAAGATTGCAAAGTCTGAACCACCTAAATAAGCACTTGCTAAACCTTCAGCCACCGAACAAGCAACAAAAAAAGGCATACGTGCAGAATCAAAACCAGAAGAATCCTTAGCTGATGAAGCTGAAAAGATGGGACATTCTCTGGAAGTGGGTGTGGAATTGCAACTCAATCCCAAAGAAAGTGAACTAGCAACTCCATTGAGTGGAAAAAGTGCAGAGAGACAGCTTCAAGAGCAGAAAACTCAAAGGGCTATTCTTAAACACTCTGCAACTGTTGCCATAGAGTCTGCGTACAATAAGAGGAGCACCCGACGCAAGGGAAATCTCATGAACACGCATGCAGTAAAAAGACTATTCTTGGAAAAAGTCCTCCTCGAGCGACTGAGGAGTGCTGATCTCAAGCACCATCGGGAGGAGACACGAATAAACTGGAGAAAGGGCTCCAATCCCAGCGGGACTGAGGGTTCTCTTCCTCCATCCACTCTCATTCAAGTCACAGAAAGATCTCGAGTGAGAGTGGAAGGATGAGCTTTGTTCGTGGCAAGCCCGAGCTTCCCACAAACAGGGGAGGTATGTAACAGGGGACTTATCCCTGTTCACAAATGTGCCTCTAATACAGCAGTGTGGTGGTTAACTGCTGGTAGGCAATTAACTAACACCACCTGGCTGATTACAGGGGTTAGAAAAAGCCTGCCTCTGAGACAGGAAGTGAGACTCCTTAGTCCACAACTGGGCTGAACAAGGAGACAGACGTCTTGAGCCTGCTAAAAGAGACTGCAAGCTGACAACAAGACACAGGGGATAATACTTCTATACCTGGATCCTGACATTGCCTACTCACACACGGGTGTGGACACCAGGAGAACAAAGAAGCCATCCCCTACAGCAACCCAGCTAATAGATAAGACTTTTCTTTTAAGACTATTATCTATGTCTATCTAAGTATATGAATGTCTCTATGTCTCTACGGTGAATCGCTGGGCTAACAACGCAGTTAGAGAGAACTGGATCACAAGTGTATATATACTCCAGAGTGGAGCGGATTTTGTTTACTGATTTACATGTTTGCTGTGTTTAAAGCAACAGGCGCAATAAAGCCTTATTTTAATTTCACCTTAAAACAGTCTCCATTGCGTACCTCTGAACACGTCTCTTACAGTCACCCATAGGAAATATCTGGGACTTTGGGAGTGGGAGGTTAAGGGTAGATATTGGGGGGTAACTAGAGCTAAAATCTGTATAAAATGTTGCTGACCGGAGATACCGGTAGTACTGATATTTTACCCACAAATAGTGTACGATTTGCGGGAACACATCTGTAGATAAAGACGTGGTGGGTTATGGAAGTCCAACGTAAAGTATAGGAAAAACCTGACCTATTTTGTGGTTTACCTGTTCCCCTTTTCCCAGAGACATGAGACTTTGGGAGTGGGAGTTTTAGGTTGGATATTTAGGTCGAAATGTGGTTATCTTTCCTGCAGGAGTTTGGGGGACAAAGTTACCGGTAGTTCCGTAATTCTCCCCGATGTGCAGGCGTGATTTGCGGATACGCGAGGGGAATTACACTGGGGCTACACAGTGTCCCCCAGAATCCTGGTTTTCGAGCCCAAATGTCCCAAACCCATTTCCCCCACATATATAAGGTTTCCCAAGAGTTATACATTTATTAAAACAGTGTGTAATGTTTTATACGATATGTATTAATGCCTATACAGTCAGCCCGGGCATCTACATAGGTGCCGGGATGTCTGCATAGACATCGGAGTTCAAAGGAGACAAAGGATGTCCAGAGGTGAGAAAATCATTTGGTGAGCGGGGAAGGGCGACATACCAGGTCCAGAGAACAAAGGGCACCTTTTGGACTGGCAGACCTGGTGGATCCTGCCCAGTGGGTGGCAATGGGTTGGCTGGGGGAAGATGCTGCTGGTAGGCGCGTTTCCCAATGGCCGATACATATTTCCCCCTCGTCCGGCTTTTTGAGCCGGCTTGGCACGCCCCCTCCTCTGACGTCAGCAACCAGACGATCCCCCATTCTGATTGGCTGCTGGGGAAATTTCCCACGCTCTGATTGGTCGCCGCCCCGACATCAATGTTAGCTCAGCGGAAGTTATGTAAGGAGACGGCACAACCAGAGAACCAGACTATTTAGTGGCTTGAGTCGGTGAAGCGCGGACGGGCTTTTCACAGTTGCTCTGTTGCGAATAGCAGAGCAGCTGGCTTCACTTTTGGAGCTAGGAAAGCCTGCGCTGCAGAGACTGCGGCTGCGGCCAGGGTGAATGAGATTCTGATTTGTAATAACAAAACACTACAGCTCTAATGATCTTTTTCAGTTAAAGGGTTCTGGGAAATGTAACCCTTCCCTCAACACTGAGTCACTATATCCCTGAGACGCTGCCGGAGAATCTACACATAAACCAATCACATGTTTCACGTTCCCTGGTAGTCTAGTGGTTAGGATTCGGCGCTCTCACCGCCGCGGCCCGGGTTCCATTCCCGGTCAGGGAAGCATCTTATATTTATTATTTTTCACTCAAGAATCATGTGTGATCTGTACATGTATGTAAAGCCCTAAGCTGCGGGTCAGGAGGCATCGAGAAGGGCTTTACATACGTGTACAGATCACACAGTCATAATTCTATACTTACCCTTTTCTATCTAGGAAATATAGTTAAAAACATACGGAATAGATTCGGGTTGTATATTGTGAATTTTTGTACTGTGGTATCATTTTTTAATCATATTCTATTTGCTTGAATGTATTTTTCATATGAGCACTCTTTGATTTAACCTGCGGTTAGATGTGAATGTTATCCTGTTTATAGGGGGTTGCGCAACTTAGTTTGCGCATTCGCGCGCCGCCGACCCTATGCGTTACGCGAAGCTCGAGCGCGGTGGTTGAATATGATTGGCGTGATGAGATTGGCTGACGCCGTTTTTTTTTGTTTTTTTCCCCCCCGCCCCTTGAGTTGCCTCCATTGCCTTGACATATCTGCCCACTACTAGGTACTGCGCAAGCGCATAACCAGAGTGGTTGTTATGGATGCCAGGGCTCTGGATTGGTTGCTGGCGGCGGGACCATCGGCTGTTGGCCCGCCGCGCCGATCCCCTTGCCACCGGGTGCTGCGCGGCTTGCGGGCTTGTGGGGCTGGCGTGCGCGTTTTGCTGGTGTTGTGCAACACAATGCGTGCTGTTGCCGCCGATCTCCCGCCCTGTAAGTAGCCTCCATTATCCCAACGGATCTATTCACAGTCAGACACTGCGCAAGCGCTTAGCCTGAGCTGTTGCTAGACCTGTTTGGACTCCGGATTGGTTGCTAGGGGCGGGACTATCGGTTGCTGAGCCCGCACACTTAGTTTGGTCTCTCGCACATCAGGAGATCATTAGTAATTAGAGAGGGTGTGTTATACCGTGACAAAGCGCTCTGAGAAGCGTGAAACGTTGGTGGGGCTTTTTTTTGCCCTTTTCTTGTCCTGATGACCATGAAATAATTATTTTGTATGGGAAACGCACTCTGTTTGTTTATTTTTCTATGGACATTTGTTGTAGTGCTCCACCATTCTCCCTTTTTCTCTTGTCATACCTACTGGACGGAGGCACACCTAAGGACCCCCACTGCTGGATTGCATGGACGTCACTTGCTTGCTACATGTTTTCCTGGCTATGATCTTTAATGGGATTTTGGTATTATCTAGGGTGAGTTATATGCTTATGACTCCTGGTGTTAATGTGTGTCAATTTCTCACTATGTGGCGAGTTCACTATCCAGGAGTCTACACCCAATACCTGTTGTCTTCAATAAAGTATTTATCCTGGGGATCCTTCTACAAGTATTCTTTATTCATTCAATTATATTTTCTGTTATCGGTCTTTAGCACCACGCATTTACATTCTACCAACAATACCTCAGCCGGTTTCGCATGTGCGCCGTGCTTCATCAGGTCTAACACTGCCTGGGAGTGTTCTCATTTACCTCTACAGTGGAGGGATGAAAGATCTCAATGGACCAGTCCTGCAATGAGAACACTAAGAGGTAGTGTTAGACCTGATGGAGCACAGAGCACTTGCGAAACCGGTTGAGGTATTGTTGCCAGCCTTGGCATATCTCACGTCGTCCCATTTGTGCGTTACACGCTGTGACGTGGCTTGTGCCCTCGCTGCTGTCCACTTGGAGTTGTGGTCCGGGGACTCGGTGCACCAGGTCCTGCCTTGGGGGGGGGTGTGTGTGTGTCTGGCAGGTTAATTCCCGTGGGAGCATTCCCCCCCACCACCCCAATGGCCACTGGACCCCACGGCTGCTGCCTGGGGCAGGGGCTGGTGTGGGGGGAGCTGAATTGGCAGGCGTGCCGGGTTGGCGGGCACGGGCTCGCCGCGGTGCTTCCCCTCTGTACCACGTTGGGAGCAGGCCCACAGGCTGCAGGCCGGACACCTGCTTCCCTGCGCATGCGCGCCAGGACCTCTGCTCTGCACATGGGGATCGCCGGCAATTTTTTTGAATGAAATGGGCACGGCCGCGCAGGGGGCCCGGGCGACTGGGCCCCCTCACTCACCGGGCCCGGGACGCCAACCCCGGCAGTCTTAATCTACTTACATCTTTGTGCCCAGGTTCAAATCCTGGCTAAAGTCGACCCTGCCTTCTATTTTTTTGAAATAGTTAAAATGAGTATGCAATTATGATTGGTAATAAATGCATTATTCCTGTTGGTTTTCTGAGATAGTGTATTGATCACTATACTAATTGGCCTGAATGTAGAAGTGTGTGTGTGTGTGTGTGTGTGTGTGTGTGTGTGTGTGCGTGTGTGTGTATATATATATATAGCACCATCCTGGTACATAGCACTTCACAGCAATAATACACATGACATAATAATAATATAGCACGATTTCATTTATTTGAGGAATGTCTTCAGCAAAATGAAGAATATTTGACGTATTCTTGCAATGTTGCCCGCCAGGATCTGCAGTGATTTACAAACCTCTTTAACTCACAAACAACAACTTGTCGTTCTGCAGACAGCTCAAAATGCATGTTTTACTGCTGACTCCACGTGTCTGTCAGATCTCACAAGAAACACTGCACGCTCCATCTAGTGAGGACAAAGATCAAGGTCCAGATCAGAAAGGTTTGCCAGGCTCTCAGGTTTAAAGCACATGGTTTCGGAGCTGATAAGGCAGGGATTGCTTGTAAACATTTACTATGTACGCGTGCAACAAAGGAAGGACACGTTTTACATAAAGCTCTCTTGGAGCTTTATATCAGGGCACACAAATGCAAGATGCCCTTTTTGGCGTACATATTACGTTTACAAAGGTATGCATCTCGGAGCATCAATATATTAAGTGATGTTGACCTCTTTTGTCCCATGACTGGCAGCTTGTGATGTTGGGGCTGGTTTAGAAAGAATATCAGAACATAAAATATAAGGGAATGCAATACATTGGGCTTCTAGATCTGTCACTATTCTTCCATTTCTTATTTAACATTTGACTTAAATTCCTTTTATGAACAATGTGGGTCAAATGCATGGCACAAAGAACATGCCTCATCTTTGGTACAGTTGGAATGTGGAATATATTTTGTTTTACTTATGACACACACGCACGCGCTTTGCATATCAATTATAAGACCATAACAGTTTATCACATAGTTGTAAATTAAGAATAGCACAATTACTTAACTGCAGCTTCTTTAGACATCAAAATTGTATGCAACATTTGAATAATATCAAATTGTTCTTGTACAGAATAAACAGAACATTCTTATTTATCTTGTTATGATCTATGTGGCAGCAACACCCGGGTACAATTAGTTTAATCACAGGATAGATTTGAAGACGCTTTCCTGACAGAGCAGGAAGACACTATCACTATGTTTAACCACAAATGATTAAACTATGGATAAAAGAATCACACAGAAGTGGATCTTGATAAACACACACACACTTAGTTAAGTTATGGTGGGTAAAAAAAGTGACATAAACCCTCCACAGTAAAGCATATAGCAAATGGAAATATTACTGTATGCTCATTTGCATGTCTTAGAAAGGTCTGCAACCCCGCCTTTCACCATTATCACCCAGCACTTCCACTGCAGCAAGGGATTCTGGGAAATTACGTGCAAATTAGCACACAGTTATATGGTTTTGAAGCAAAAGGTGGCATTGTGTGCTCATTTGCATGTCATTTCCCAGAATCCCTTGCTGCAGTGGAAGTGCTGTGTGCTGGGTGATAATGGTGAAAGGCGGGGTTGCAGACCTGTCTAAGGCTAAGGCCCCGCTCCCTCTGTCAGCGCTCCCACGCTGCAGACAAGCGGGGCGCTGACAGACACAGAACGCGATATGCGGTCTGTAGGGAGCCGGAGCGGGAGGTGGGCGGGAGTGGGAGGCATGAGCGGGAGGGGGGGGCGTGGCTTGACCGGAGGGACCCGCTACTCTTCACCCCCCCCCTCCCCTCCTCCACGGGCTCGTGCTGGAGCTGACAAGCAACACACACACACTCACACACACGCAGGCACTCATACACACACACACACACACAGACACAGACAGAGGCAGGCACTCATGCACTCACGCACTCAGGCACACAGACACACATAGGAAGAAGGGGGTAGGATGGTCCGTGGTTCACAGCAACTTCAGCAGCCAACGCATGGATGTCTAAAAAAACTTTATTGATCGCTAGCAGCAAACATCAGGCAACCACTCTAACATGTTTCGTCCAGGCTATGGACTTTTTCAAAGAGTGCTGATAGTGTATGGCAGCCAAATAGATATAGGGAGTGGTGAGTGTATGCCACCAATAGGAACAGGGAACGTATTTAAACCTCACCTGTGGTAAATTAATCATTAAAGTGGATAACTATCTCCACAACAATCCCCATAGCAATGGCTGCACAACAAGGTATTTACAACATACACATGAGAAATCTTAAAAACAAAACAGAACATATAATGGATAAATTTAAAAACACAACTACTGATGTTTTAAGTTACCAGCATCATTATTATTATATAAAGCTATATCAATTAATGGAAGTATACAGATGTATAACAAAGGATTTCATATATCTAGTACTTATAAAGCATTTTCAGTATCAAGATTCACCTTAAAGGGATATAAACATTTTATCAATTTATTCACATAATTCATATCCATGGATACAGTGGCAACCGCATGACAGACGGTAACATCATATGTCACCTCCCAGATCACAATGTAATTGGGTGAACACTGTGAACCCACCCCAAAACTTAGCCATTACCCCATCAGAAAGTGTTTCAGTTCCCACTCCTGATTGATGCCGGCCGGATGGAGTGTGTTCAGAGTGTACACCCAATACATTTCCTGTTTATTTAATACCCCCTCTCTATGGCCTCCTCTAGCGTTACAAGGGATATGTTCAATTGCCATATAGGAAAAGTTAGCTATTCCCCCTTTAGGGCATCTGGAGAAGTGTCTGGGGACTGGATGAGATACATCATTCTTTTTAATAAGCCTGACATGCTCGGCAATGCGGGTCTTGACTGGCCGAATGGTTCGTCCCACATACAATTTTTTGCAACCACATCTCAAAAGATAAATGGTATAGGATGTATTACAATTCAAAAATTCTTTAATAAAATATTTTTTTTTTTTCCATTGATGTCAGTTTGGACAAATTTTGTACTATGAACATATTTACACATGGAACAATTTCCACATGCAAAAAAGCCTTTAGGAATACTACCAATTCTTTTAAGATCAGTTTTAGTTTGAAAGTGACTTGGCGAGAGGTGCGATGCTAGTGTCTTAGCCCTACGGAATGAAAATTTTGGTCCCTTCAAGGTAAACTCAGCAATATCCTTATCAAGGGACAGGGTGTGCCAATGTTTATGCACAATGTCGCATATAAGCTTGGATTGGCGACTATAAGTGGTGATGAATAATGGACTATCATAAGTCCATTCATCACCACTTATAGTCGCCAATCCAAGCTTATATGCGACATTGTGCATAAACATTGGCACACCCTGTCCCTTGATAAGGATATTGCTGAGTTTACCTTGAAGGGACCAAAATTTTCATTCCGTAGGGCTAAGACACTAGCATCGCACCTCTCGCCAAGTCACTTTCAAACTAAAACTGATCTTAAAAGAATTGGTAGTATTCCTAAAGGCTTTTTTGCATGTGGAAATTGTTCCATGTGTAAATATGTTCATAGTACAAAATTTGTCCAAACTGACATCAATGGAAAAAAAAAAAATATTTTATTAAAGAATTTTTGAATTGTAATACATCCTATACCATTTATCTTTTGAGATGTGGTTGCAAAAAATTGTATGTGGGACGAACCATTCGGCCAGTCAAGACCCGCATTGCCGAGCATGTCAGGCTTATTAAAAAGAATGATGTATCTCATCCAGTCCCCAGACACTTCTCCAGATGCCCTAAAGGGGGAATAGCTAACTTTTCCTATATGGCAATTGAACATATCCCTTGTAACGCTAGAGGAGGCCATAGAGAGGGGGTATTAAATAAACAGGAAATGTATTGGGTGTACACTCTGAACACACTCCATCCGGCCGGCATCAATCAGGAGTGGGAACTGAAACACTTTCTGATGGGGTAATGGCTAAGTTTTGGGGTGGGTTCACAGTGTTCACCCAATTACATTGTGATCTGGGAGGTGACATATGATGTTACCGTCTGTCATGCGGTTGCCACTGTATCCATGGATATGAATTATGTGAATAAATTGATAAAATGTTTATATCCCTTTAAGGTGAATCTTGATACTGAAAATGCTTTATAAGTACTAGATATATGAAATCCTTTGTTATACATCTGTATACTTCCATTAATTGATATAGCTTTATATAATAATAATGATGCTGGTAACTTAAAACATCAGTAGTTGTGTTTTTAAATTTATCCATTATATGTTCTGTTTTGTTTTTAAGATTTCTCATGTGTATGTTGTAAATACCTTGTTGTGCAGCCATTGCTATGGGGATTGTTGTGGAGATAGTTATCCACTTTAATGATTAATTTACCACAGGTGAGGTTTAAATACGTTCCCTGTTCCTATTGGTGGCATACACTCACCACTCCCTATATCTATTTGGCTGCCATACACTATCAGCACTCTTTGAAAAAGTCCATAGCCTGGACGAAACATGTTAGAGTGGTTGCCTGATGTTTGCTGCTAGCGATCAATAAAGTTTTTTTAGACATCCATGCGTTGGCTGCTGAAGTTGCTGTGAACCACGGACCATCCTACCCCCTTCTTCCTGTGTCATCATTTCCGGAGGAGCACGCTGACGCCAGCTACACTAGAGGAGGAAGCCGCTGCAGAATTCCCTGCACCAACAGGGACGGCTTTTTCGTGAGTACTCCTAACCTCCACGCGGTATTTCAGGGAGATTATTGAGGTGGTTAGTGCCGGGCTGTGATTTACTTGGGGGCGCCCCCTAGGGAGGTGTCCCCCTGTACCTCTATCCGGCTTACTATTACCCAACTCCCTGTTCTCAATACCGGAGGCTTATTGTTTCATTAATCATTGCTGGGTCTCTCTTCAATCAAGTTGCCAAAAAGTGTGTGCACTACCTGTTAGCAGCCTCGGTATACTGGGTAATTCCAAATTCACAGACACACATAGACAAACACAAACACAGACTGCTTTCCCTCCCCGCTCCCCGAAGCCTCTCCTCCTCCCGAAGCCTCCCCTCCTCATTGGCTCACAGCCACACCACGTGACGCGTCGACGCTAGGGAATACAATTCTCTTGTATCCCGTAGCGGCTGACGCGTCACAGCCTGTAGCGAGCTGTGCAGCCAGGGAGGACTGGGACCGGCTCGGTGGGGATTCCCCTGCTGGTGGGGAATGCCCGACCCGCCGCCCGCAGCGGGTCACAGCCCTAAGACACGCAAATGAGCATCCAGTAATATTTCCATTTGAGATATATATATATATATATATATATATATATATATATATATATATATATATATATATATATATATATATTTCCCCTCTTTTGTGCAATACTTGTATCTGTATTTTAATCATGTGCTGTTCAACATTAAATGGTACTGCACTACAGTATTGTGGCGTTTCTGTGCGCTATTATACCTCGTTTTTTCTCGTGTCTTCGGATTGCGAAGAGGTTTGGGAACACGCTCTTGCAGAGGATTGTACCAAACATCACTAGTACTCTGCCCAGGATTATACCTTTCTTATGTCTATGACTCAAGACTTAACATTTATATTTTTACGGTTTTCTTTTTGCCTTAATTCCCATCATTGTTTGGTGAATTTTCCAAGCGTTAACTATCGGGAACTGCTCTGTACATCACGCGCAATTAGGTTACTCTAATTGTACGGTATGTACAATCCACGGTTTAATATACGGTTGTCTTCTTTTGGGACACCGCTTTCAGTTTGTCATTTTACAAAACTACTGTTTTTTTACTTCTGCCTTGTTGATAAAGGTATTTTAGATATTTACTTCTGCACTGTAGATAGGTAAATTATAAGCTTTGGCGTTTACATCAGTGCCACTTCTTGAGATACATTTGAAGGAGACTTACGGGTCCCAAAAGCTTGTGATCAGTAACATTTATGAGGAACTTGCATGGTTTGCTCTCAAAAAGTAAATCACAGCTGCATTTCTCCAGGACCTAGAACGCTAGGCTGAAGCACCGCAGAACCTGGTTCTTTGGAAGAGTGAAGGTAACTTCTTTGAAATGAAGACGATAGATGTCTTTTGTTTTTTTACATCCTGTGCTACTCCAACACATTGCACCCCCTCCAATATTGCCATTTCCAAAGAACCCAGGTGTTTACATATTAAGGTGCGGCATGGTAATTCACTGAAGGGGAGAGCACTGCAGTCTGATTCCCTGGAAATTAGCAGCAGTCTGGCTAATCTGTCAGGATGGCAGAAAGTGATCGGATTAGTACTCAGGAATGGCTGTGACGTCAGTTTCTAATCCCATCACTTTGAGATCAGTCTGGCTTTGCTAAGTGAACATCACTAGTTTTCAGCGTGCAACCAGCTCACCAGCATTAAAACGCGGTTGCAACCCTGCTATGAAAACAGGGATTAGTCCCAATGTATAAGAAGGATTCCAGCAAGTAAGTGTCAATCCCATATGTTTCACAGAACAAAACAGTTTACCCTTATTTGTGGGAGTGAAAACATCCTATAGCCTCATTATTTCAATGTGGTTTTTAGCTGCAGACCAAGCAATATCTCACACACACAATATATATATATATAAATATATATAATAAATCAGTTCTGTACCATGAGAAATACTAGCATTTTTTTTAACTCTGAATGACTTCTTTTAACGTACTATAATGTAACAAGTATTTTTTGTTTCTATAGCAACCATTTACAAAGTCACATCCCCATCCTCTTCTGAAACAGGTTCTGGCACGCCCTTTTTTTGAGCCCTGCCCTCTCTCTAGTAGTGCACTAATTGTATCTAGTGACTGCCTGGTCACATGATCTTCCCCACAGAACTTTGCATCTCTGGTCCTCTTCTGTTGCACGGACAGCCATTTAATGAACCCCCGAGATGAATCTTTGATCCATTCTCTTGTGATCGATCGGCAATCAGCAATATAGCTAATTACTTATTGTGTGGATTGTATTGATGCACATATTAAAAAGGAAACATATGCAGCTTGGACAGCTGCTTTAAATAAAATATAAAGTACATTGCGTAGGTTGGTTCTACTTTAGTGGAGTGTTAACTGTAGTTGGGGTGTTACTGTCCTGGATTTCTAGATGGAATGATTAAGGCGCTTCTTCAGAGAACTAAAACTGCACTAGTGCTGACACCACAAAACACACCAACACCCCAACACACACAATCAATTAAAAAAAATATATATAAAACACTTTATATAGACAAGTTAAAAACTTATAGATAAAACCATTGTTGCACAACAGCGTGTAAAAAGTCCCTCCCACACCTCGGACTGGATGGTAAGGCTAGCGTCCCAAAATGACTGTGAAAGGATGGTAAAGAACCCAAAACTGAGGGACCCAACCAAGGTCCTGGCTAGCATGGAGGAGGAGTTTATAACAGAAACTCCTGACGACTTCCAAGGAAGTACCATGCAATATGACAGTGTTGCAGTTAAAGGCTGAACCCGCAGGGTGCCTGTTCTTTATGTATAATAAAATGTGATGTTATAAAAAAAAAGGTGCAACCTTCCACACCCATTAAGCCAGGATTTTTTTAGATCCCCTGTTATAAAGGCATGCTGTCTCTAGGCAGAAAATATAAATTTCACCCAGCTTGAATGCAAAATCCAGAATGGAGGAAAAGGTCGCTCCTGTTCCACCCATGCACATCTCACAACTTGTATTTTTAGCGTCGGACAATAGATGTGC
Source organism: Ascaphus truei (assembly GCF_040206685.1). Classification (NCBI taxonomy): domain Eukaryota; kingdom Metazoa; phylum Chordata; class Amphibia; order Anura; family Ascaphidae; genus Ascaphus; species Ascaphus truei. Next base: position 31,757,866 of record NC_134493.1, on the reverse strand, counting down.
AATTTCTAAACACACAAATATAAAAACTTTATTTCAATAGAAAAACAAAAAGTTACATGGTTTAAAACATTTTTTTGAAACTAATTTGTTAAGGCAATACAATAATTTTCTTATTATTTGTAATACCAGAAGTTCCATCTTTGTTATGCCGAGTGTTAAAAGGATATCTACCCAAAATGATGCTCAGTGTGTCAAGTGTGCTCAGAATAGCTTTTCAGTTTATTACAGGCATACCCCGGTTTAAGAACACTCACTTTAAGTACACTCGCGAGCAAGTACATGTCGCCCAATAGGCAAACGGCAGTTCACGCATGCGCCTGTCACCACGTCCTGAACAGCAATACCGGCTCCCTACCTGTACTGAAGCTGTGCGCAAGCGGGGAGACTATAGAGCCTGTTACAAATGCGTTATTTACACCAGTTATACACGTATAGGATGATTGCAGTACAGTACATGCATCGATAAGTGGGAAAAAGGGAGTGCTTCACTTTAAGTACATTTTCGCTTTACATACACGCTCCGGTCCCATTGCGTACGTTAATGCGGGGTATGCCTGTACTATAATGAGATTACAGAATTAAGTCTGTGACAAAACCTCTTGTACTGTAAAATTGTGCGACAAAAAAAGAAATCAGATTCTGTGGTTTAAAAGAATCAATTACCCCTTTCACATACATGAAAATATTGCAATTAAGAAACTCAGGAGACTTCACAAAATCCAACATCTGCACATTTTTAAAACATTGAATGTCGTACAGTGTTTGATATCTAGTAGAATGCATAGATCAAGATTGCCGTTATTTTCTCAAACTTTTTTTTAAAAATAAATAAATAAAGGGAACTTTTGCCAAGATAAATATATTTTTTTATTAAAAATAGTAAAATAGAAGGCTTGAATGTCTTTGGAAACATTCACATACAGATGCCACTAAACACTTTTGGATGAAACAAGTTAATTCTGTATGGTAAATAAAATGGTTCAGAGAGGATAATGCCAGTTAAATATCAAATGTCAAATTCCATCGCAACAAAGGATGTGTGAACCACAGGGCTTCCGTAGATTCAGTCTTTACACGTGTGAATGTGCTGCAGAAGTTGATCACAGTAAACTGGGGATCTGTGTTTATGTCGGACGGCTTCAATCTCTTGTGCCAACAGAGATGGGTAAATAACACTCCCTTCTTTTAAAACTTCTGTAAGATGAAGACAAATGGCAACGTTAATTTCAAGAAACGTGTTTAAGCAGCAGCTTTTCAAAAAATAGTTTTTCTAGTGTTAAAAATATTGATTGTCCTATTGTCTATCTTCTGAGGACTGAATGGTAACTTTTTGACTGCACTGGGCTTTGGGGAGAGCTTCATGATAACCCAAAGCAAACTTAATATTTCAAAAGTTGATCTCCCCTTAAAGCATCAGAGGTTAAAAATAAAAACAACTTTAGAAAGGGGCGAGACTCGGTCTCTTAAAAATAGAATCAGCACGGACCAGCCTTGACCTGACACCTGTCACTTTAAAACCTTTGCCTAACACTAACCCTTCATTAATTTAACATAAAGCTTGTTTTCCTGGAGGACATTAGTGTCGCTAACTAGTCAAAGGTTTTAAAGAATAAATGTAGCTATAAAAAGCAAAGTATGTTTGAAATGCATGTTCAGAGTATAATATACACCACAAGAAATGTGTACATTGAAGCTTATTCTCTAATGTTCTGACCCATGTAGTTTACTTACCTAAAGGGAACAAGAAGTTCTTTCAAAATCCTTCACATCTCAAGTCTGGAATAAGTCACTGGTATCTATACTTTACTTCAGCGGTGCGCAAACTGGGGGGGCGCAGGTGGTTGCAGAGGTCCCGCGCTCTTCCCCAAGGCATTTAAATTAAATAACGGGGGACTGCGCGAGGACTTTGCAACCTGTACTTACCGAGATTCAGCCAGCTTCAGGATGCGTGACCATGGCAACGGTCATGTGACGTCACGGTTGCCATGGTAACCTGCCGGCAAATGATGCCGTGGGTCATGCGACACGACAGAATGCCATGATTAGTAGGATACAAGCTTTCAGGGGTCACTTCGTTCCAATCTTCATGTCTGAATTCTCCTTTAAAATGTGCCTTTCCACCAAAGAATGGTGGCTAATGTAATGTAAAGCATGTACCTACAAAAGCTAGAGATTCCAAAACAAGAAATATACGTGGCCCTACAAGCTCACAGTTGGCACACAATAGCCATCTACCAACACATTAGATGGATTTTATTCCATCAGTGTTTGTTGCTACTTGCTTCTCATACAAACACAATGCTTCTAGTTCAACTTTTGTAAAACATCGCCACCTTGTGATAATTATACAAAGCACAGCAGTGGCTGTCCCTTCACTGCAGGAAAACTAACCAAGGAGGATTAATCTAGAAGCACAATGCGTTGCAAGCCCCTGACAGCGAAGGGGTTAAAAACAAAAGTGCATGATGTAAAAATGGAGGTAAATTTATATTTTACTCACTACCTAAATTGTGACCAAAGAGTAAATGCACATTTAAATCTATTCATTGCAGGGGTGGCATCAACAGATTGCCTTACACATGGGAGTGTAAAGCATCAGATGTGTGGCACTGAAAGAATAAAAGTTCCACAGCCAGTGTGCGTGCAAGAGTCTGCAGTCTGTCGTAGGCTTCGTGATGAGTAGACGACATCCTCACAGAGTTGCCCGTCTTATAAATAGGCCCATCACTTTCCCTTCAGCACCAGCTCACAACATGCCACAATGATTTATGGAGATGCTCAAGGAGTCCATGTGTCAATGCATCATTCACGGATGAGGACACCCAGGGTGAATTTGTAGCGCTGCTTGTGCGGCGTAAAATGGACAAAAATCAAAAGATGACTAAGTCATCTGGCAATTTTCCAATAGAAAAAACATTGAAGTAAAACTTGCACTGGAAAAGTTTGTCTAATAAAAAAAAAGTGACACTGTGCACTCATTAGCATTTTGTTTCCCAGAATTCCTAGCTGCAGTGGAAGCATTGCATACTAGGAGATAACGGGGAAAAACAGGGTTGCAGACCTGTGAGACGTGCTCACAAGTGATATTTTTAGTTGCTCCTATAAAAAAGTATCCAAACCTCAAACAGGAAACAAACACTTTCTGGGATTTCTGAAATGATGTGCCCCTGAACTTGGTACTTACAAGATCACCAGCTTCTCTTTGCCCTAACTAGGAATAGGAGTTATTGAGTTTATCCTATTGATAGTTGGTGCTTGAACATATGTGGGAGACTTTCAGATTTCAGTCAGGGCTACGTTATTAGAGTTGAAAGGTGCGAGGGCAGGTGGGATTCTGGCAGTACAAGAACAGTGACCTCAGGCACAAGGGAGCAGCCAGAGGAAAGCGAATTCCTCCCAAGTCCAACTTCAACAAATTAAAAATACTTGTGACAGATGTGCAGGGGAAAAACAAAAAAAAAAGCCAATTACCCAGATGGGACCCCTTAAACATGTCCCTGGAATTAGTTCCCTTTTGACTCAGGAGGGATTGTCACTAACAATTCTACATAAATAAAAGGGCCAATTAAAGGCAGACGGCCTTATATGCATGAGCTCGTCTTGTTAAGCGTATGTTGGCAGCCAGAATTGCTTTCAGTGTGCTACATAAAAATGTATACAGCCCATCAGCTGGCTCAGTATTCCAGCTTATTTTCACACACACAGGACTGCACACCTTATTGGCATTTATAAAATGCTGAGAGATAAGAGATGGAGGTGGAACAGAGTATCTGCATATGGCCTTAACCACATAAGGCATTAGGATCGCCCTTCTGGGTGCACCTGGGGTGTTATACATGTTGTGTCTCTCCTGGTATGCAAACTTTTCTTATGTACAGAATTTGTTGGAGCAAGCAGATCTGGCAGGCTAGCACAGTGAGGGCTGCACCGCGACAAGTGGCCTCTTGTCCCAGGTAAGATAATGACAGGAACTGTACAGCTGAACAAAAAGTCAGTGGCAGTTGGAGGGGCAAGTCGCAGTTGTTGCCCAGACAGACTTGAGAATGGGGTGAGAATCTTCATGGCCTTTTCCATAACAACATGTTATATTTGGGGATAGCCGGCAGTTTGAGTTCTAAATGAACCGGTGTATAACCATATATTGTCTCCTTTCTTTAAGGGTACAAGTATAGGGGGATGGGGGGGGGGGGAAGAGAAGAGGGGTGTTACATTGGCTACTTATGCTGTATTCTTACAAAAAAAGTTATTGTGGAAGCACGAATATCACTTGAGGGCACAGACGAGAAGGCTGCTATTTAGACCTATGCCAGCTCTATCCAACCTTGGGCAAGTCACCGTTTCTGCTTGTTCCCCCAAGTATTAAAAATGTTGAGTTTGTAATAACAGGAACAAGGATACTAGTGAAAAAAGACCTGCTTTACGTTTACATACCTCTGAGCACACAGAAAAGGCTCAGAAATGATGCCTGGCCCATCTGTGAGCATCGCCAGATAAAAACTGTATGCTCTATTACTTTTTATTGGTTTCACTTGAAAAGGGACAATTTAAGCATAAACACCACGGCAGATGGTTTCAGCAGTATGTAACCTTAAAACAGACTCTATGGCACCTTCTCCGAACACCTTGCACAAACATCACACAAGGTACCGAAGAAAAACTCATTGAATTGTGTATTTTTGTTTTAAAAAGTATGAAAGTCTCCTGTACCACTTGCAGGGGGGGTTTTTGGCACCAATTTCAAAACTAATTATACCAATTAAAATAATTTTAATAGACTTGAAAATAAAACTTGGGGAAAAAAAAAAAACTATCTTACCTAATATTGTAGTCTGGATATGAATATCTGGATCATCAAGATGAACCAACAGACCTTGGTATAAAAATTCCAGATGGCTCTTAAATGTGCCCCTCTCATACTCATCGCTGATGCACTTAAACCAGAGATTTAGGGTTTTAGCAGCTGCTACCCGCACTTCATCTGAAGCATCATCAAGGCGTTTTAGGAGTTCTGTTAAACAAAATGGTATTAGAAAAGGTAAAACATTGTATTATAAAAAAAACGACAAATCATTGTCCATTTAGATACTGAGCTTGACATGCAAACCAACTCCTTACATTGCTCAGATTCAGAAATCCTTACCAACACCCATTCTATGCAAACTGAAATTTTAACGCGATCCCGGTAATAACGCGGTCTCATTCTGTGGCCCCCCAAGGACCGCGTTATAACGGGGTACCGCCGTATAATTAGAATACAGAATACTGCTTACCAGGATATATTTTGTTCAGTTTATCAGGGTCCAGCTGACTTTGGCAGATACTCAGAAGCGTCTTGATAATGCGGCAAGACATTAATCGAGTCATCTTCGAATCTTCTTCCAACGCGGTGATCACCTGCGGCATCAGAACATCTTCTACCTGAAGGACCTGTGACAGAATGTGCAGATTTAAATGAAAGGTGCTTATTGCTCGTTTGGGCAATTAACTTTTATTTTTACTATGCTTTTCCTCAAGCACTAGACTATAAATATATAGAACACTTCACCATGAACTTAAAACAATATTAAGATATAGATTTAGTTTTTATATTTTGTTAAGTGGGAATATAAAAAAATGGATACTCTCAAACGTCCAACTATATGATGTTAAACGTACAAAAGATGTAACCGAGGTGATAAAACCTTAGCGGTTACATGAAGAGGAAATGGATGTCAATGAAAACATGAGATTTTTTCAAATTGCAGAACCACAAACTGTGAAACCCCTTCTTGGCTGATACAGAGAACCGTGCCTCTATCTATTGAACGTCTCCCATTAATGTGTAATCCAACACCTTCTGCCCCTTTTACGGTACCTCTTCCTGGGACAGAATCTCACTTTGGAGAAGGGCCCACATGCAGGATACAGCCACGGTGCGGATGGCTCCTGCCGTCCTCCCAGCATGCCACTGCATATTTGGCACCAGCGTGTCCTTTATGAGGGTTTCAGAATAAGCATGGAACAGTCTATAAGCAACAACAATGAACATAATACTTTAGTGAATATGCCTTCAAAAGGTGTTTGTCAGGTACCGGTGACAAAAATAAGACCCCGAACAAACACTCCTACCACAGGGGCCTGTAAAGTGTTAACCCTCTGACAAAGAAGGGATTCATGTGACAAGATATGGGTGACCTTGGAAGCTTATCAAAGATCTGTTATCTTTGCACAAGAGATTGTCCCCATTGAAAATCCGCTATTTTCATTGGAAAATCTCACGGCCTTCTTTAAAGGGGATGCCCAACGTAGCATATTGTGTATTTAAGCAAGTTAGTTTATGGTTTAGAAATTATTCAGATCATTCTTAAAGTAACCGTTTTAGTTATAGCTTGTCAAAAATGAATATGATTTGTATTTCTCTAGAAACATTGGATTCATGCACATGTAGCAGCAATCTATGCTTATCTGTCTGACCAATGATGGCTTCATAATTACTTTGCAAGCACAGAAAAAAGTCTGGAGGACTAACAAACTAGCGTATAAACATCTAAACATATTAGCTCAAGATTGGAAAAACTATTCAAAAGCATGCGTTTACCATGGAAATATTAAGCGGAAAATGTAGTTAAAAATATGTCTATTTTTCGGATTTATTTTTAATTGACTGGTCACATGTGCAGAACAAGCGCAGTTACGTTACGATCAGGTACAATGCACGGTTATTCTCCTCCAGTAGGTGGCACTTTAAAACCAATAAAATGGGCTATTTGTAAAATGAAAGCTCCCTGTTTAAGATCACCACATTGGCCGTGTGTATTTTTAGCTTTTGATTGTGCATTGCTCTCGCTACCTCTGCAGCACTTAAGAAATGATCTGATAAGTGCATGAAACGTGTTGCATTACAGAATTGATCAAGCACGTTTGTTTGCAATACATAGCAGTGCAGAACGTGGCACGTTAGCATTAATTAGGCTTCATGATACACTTGCAATGGTGTGTGTGAAGTCACACAACAAAAAGAAGAACCTCCTAATAGAGCAATATTGTAAATGATTTACTGTATTACAGTGTTCAACAAGGGATCAGCGTTTCATTTAATAAAAAAAAACCCAGGTGGATACTACATTGAAATCCTTCTTTAAAAATATATGACAGCTGGTGAAGGACGGACACACGGACACGCATTTAAAATAAAAATATGCTACACCATCTGTGCTATTTGGGATATTGTATACCGTGTGGAATTTACAATTAAGGGAGAAGCGGCTCAGTGAGTAAAGACACTGACTGGCACTGAGTTTGGAGCAGGCAAGCCCGTTTCAATTCCCGGTGTGGCTCCTTTTGGACCTTGGGCAAGTCACCTTATCTCCCGGTGCCTCAGGCACCCCAAAAAAACAAAACAAAAAAAACAACCAGATTGTAAGCTCCACGGGGCAGGGACCTGTGCATGCAAAAATGTCTCTGTAAAACGCTACGTAAAACAAGTAGCGCTATACAAGAACATGCCATTATTAAGAATGATGAGAAAATATCGTCAGGAAAACAATTCAAAAGGAAAAAACGGACAACCTAAGCATGACATCCCAAAAGATCTAATTGTCCACACCGAAGCAAAAATAAATGGAGTATAAAAATCATAACATTTCAGACTCCATGGCGTTTGTCCGTGGTATATGAAATAGGGAGTCAAACTAATAATAATGAGGTTTTATCCCCTGTATTCGGAGTTCGTTTATAGGCCATTAAATGGCACGAGTGCTTATGAGCGCTCTCTCTGGTGTGTGTTCACTGTTATTTTCTGTTTCTTACACGGGGAAGAAACACCCTGCGTTTTCTTCCATGATGCTTAAACTTAAGTTAGATGATATAGGCATATTTGTCTAACAGCTATTGTCTTATTTCATATGAAAATGAACATTTTGCTGTATAAAGTGATACCAAAAGGATATGATTACACACATCCGGAAGTCTAAAGCTTGTTCAACTTAAATAACTGGAGGTGAAAGACCTCAAATGTGTCCCTCTCAAAATGTACATGCACAATTACAATTATTCTTACAACTGCCAAATCCCATACAATGGGGTAGGACCCTTCATGTGTGACCAAGAAGGCATCCCCTATTTGTTAGGGCTACCAGGTTAATTTTTAATGAGAAGGGTATTGGAAAACAAAATGTTCACTTCTAGGGGACACATTTTTCTTCCCTTATATTACATCAAATATGTTTTTGATCTCCAAAATTGGATGCATGAAAGGAAAGAATCCCACTAAAAGAATACATAGTCAGATAGGATCAACCTCCAACTACTACATGGATCAGATCCCGAGTCCTACAGTGGGAATGTTTGGGAGATTCCTTCACAAACAGGTTAATATTTCAAGGACATTTAAACGGAGCAGGAAGAAACAGACCTGATGGCACAAAAGGACGCGTGGCTCTAACTGGCTCTTTCAGCAAGAGCTCATCTCATACAATGCAAAGAACAGGAGGTTTCTCGCGCGTCTTTTCTTTGTGCGCTACGCGTCTGTGGCACAACCTTCTCTTCAATGAGTGATGCACGCCATTCATTGCTCCTGCTCTCCCAATGCCCCCAGCAACAAGATTCACAACCAAGATTTGTATATTTTCCCATCAGTCATTATGTATAATTCCTTAATGTGTTACATATATTGAAGAATGAGTACAAATCATTAAAAACAAAAATTGCTGAGTCATTAATGGAGCAATCCAAGCAGTTTTTTTTTTTTCCTCCATTTTTTTTTTTTAAATACAGGTTTGAAGCAGGGGGTCTCCGGAGCTGAACCTGGTTAATTTCGGCTCCTGGGGTCCCTCTGCTCCTGGAGATACTTACCAGCGAAGGGGGTGCCGGTATCTCTACAGTTTTCAGCTTCATCACATGGGGCTATATGAAGCCACACCTGATGACGTCACGGCTTCCTATAGGCCCACAAGCTTTGAAAAGTGAACCCGGAGCGGCTAACAGCACCCACTACAGAGGTAAGTACCTCCGAAAGCATGGGGTCCTCGGAGCTGAAATTACTGGGGTTCAGCTTCGCAGACCACATGCTTCAATTCTGTACTAAAAACAAAACAAAACCACTGTTTAAATTGCCTTTTTAAGATACAGAAACCGCAATTTCTATCATTATAAAATCTTAACGTTTTTCCTTTTATCCTTAGATCCCACAGAATTTAAGTGCATATTTTTTCCCCTGAAATAAAGTTAATTGAGAGACATTTCTGTGCAGGACAAGACAGAACAATATGCCATTGAAACATTCCTGTCTGTACCATTGTGTGTCTAGTGCCAGTCGAGCCCAACAATCTGTGAATGAGTGTTCATTGTTTTGCAATATGATGAAAGTTACTGCAAAGCTCAACTTACCCTTGAGAATTTACAGTTTCGTTTGCTTTTAGCAGCAGTTTTGACAACATGGTGAAAAGCTTCAAGCGCATCTGTGGTTCTCGGGTTGGTTGAAGGCAGGTCTTCAAAATTGGCATTACCAGATGAAGAACTTCTCCAATCACCGGGCCTGGAAATAAACACTATTCATTCTCAGAAGCTGTATATGCGACCCTTGGTTTACTACTATGTCTGGTATTCTCATCCCTTTATTGTATTAATTGCCCGTACTTTAAATTGTTTGTACTGTAAAGGACTCCACCCAAAGCATTTCCTACTGGTGACAGTCTTCATTAACACCACCAGAAGAAAAGAAAGTGGCAAACAGGAGAGGGTTTGTATGCAATACCATACAGAAGCTTAAAGTAGGCACAAAATCTCTGGATTATGTGTTTTTAAAGATTTACACTTTTTCAGTCAACACCTTAAAATGAGGCAATGGGAAAGAAAACTTTTAAAAGATATAATTAATGTACTTCTTACATTTTCTTCACAGCTATGATAACTAGGGTCAGGTTTTTCCACAATGTGTGAATGTTGCTATTCAAGAAAGGATTACAAGTTTACCTCTTCATATATTCATCCAGCACAAGTGAACGATATCCCTGCATCAGCACAGGTGGCACAGTCAGAATTACCACCCCCTGTGCTGAAGCAGGGATATCCCCAATGCCTGGCCTGTTGTTGGCCCTTGAAGACTGGAGTTGGCCGCCCTGCAGCAGGCTCATAATTATTCAGCAGTCTTCTGCCACAAGGCACCTTGTGGTGCTGCATCGTGCCCAACTCTGTCGTTACATACGTTGCTTGGTCAAAACAGTTTGGTCCTCTTTGATCCCAACGCCACAGGTTTTAGGTGTTTATTTGAATTTAAGTTCTAATAGGCGCTTTGGTCCTGTTAAATCTTAGGGTGACGTAGTGACACCTTCTGGGGAAAAGCATAAGGCATCTTCAGAGACCGGGTTATTTTACAGGCAAAGAATAAAACTAGAATTTCCCTTTTAATCCAGTAATATGCATTACACCTCAACCTAAAAATAAATAAATCTATAGATCCACAAACGGATAACCAGAACTTTTTTTTGTAACAAATAGAATGACCAAAGAACAAGGAACAGCCTCCAAGTTTTAGCACAGACTTGCTTAGCACAGATAGACCTTAATTAGCAACATTATTCTGCAGCTTCTGTCGGTTGGGAAATAATTGTGGCATAACGTGGCAGAGGCATCTGCCCCTGGGCAAACCGACTGTGAATACCTGAGAAACCAAGTACATATTAGGATGCAGAATGCCACAAAGAACATATTGTGATAACTCCTGTTGTGGGAGTGTAACCTGTAACCCCTTAAGTGCACTGCAAAGCACTCCAGCGTTGGAGGTTAGAAGGTAGCTGCTTTAACATTTCCCAACATAATGAGAAGTGTTCAAATCACTCTCTTAAGAGCCCGGTACAAGAAGGCTAAAGGTACAAGTAAATGCAGGCATCATACAGTTTCTATGCCTGCGGCCAGGTTACACAGGATTTGGTTTAAAACCAGAGACAGAACATGAAACACAGACAAAGCCCGGTGCTACATCCAATGACACAAATACACAGTACAGTGCCTAAATATATATATATATATATATATATATATATATATATATATATATATTAGATATCTTTTGAATAAAACTGTTGTAAGCCCTTGAGCCCCTCCAAGGCAGACCACATCTCAAGGGTCCTAACACTAAAATAAATTCTTAATAAACTGTATATTACTAGGAAGAATGATTTATAATAAATCTGTCAAAATTAGTTGCATAGTTCTAAGTCTGATTGAAGCTCTTATTAACCTGTATAATACTGTACCAGGAAAATTACTCTATTAGATTTGTCGCAATCAAACAGCATGCAGGTTCCCATGAGTGTGGAAGGTGGAATGGAATGAGCTTTAACCATTCCCTAGTTTGAAGCTCACCCCCCTCCCACTTTTAAATGGTTAAAGCTTGGCTAAAGGCCAAAGGGTTAAACTAAATGATCTCTTTTCAAGAGAATATATAAGTATTTAATGTGTATTTCTGTCATGTTGGATGTAGCATTGGGCTTCTCTGTCGTCTGTAATATACAGGTTATTAAGAATTTATATTAGTGTTAGGACCCTTGAGACGTGGTCTGCCTTGTAGGGGCTCAAGGGCTTACAACACTTTGGCCAAATAGTTAAACTAAAAGACCATTTTATTCAAAAGATATATATATATATATATATATATGCACTGTACTGTGTATTTGTGTCATTGGATGTAGCACTGAGCTCTGTCTGTGTTTCATGTTCTGTCTCTGGTTTTAAATCTATATTGCCATGCTCAGTAGCACTCCTCTTTGACACTTGTACATACATACATACATACATACATACATACACACATACACACATACACACATACACATGCATACATATACACATACAAACATACGTTGTGGTTATTTTGGGGGTTCAATATGAGCTTATAGGGGTCCTGTATGTTTTGTACAATTTCGCCAAAATAATAATATTCAGGTGTATAAATGGCCTATTTTTGTTTATACTTCGTATGATCTCCTCATATCCTGTAGAATCCGCTAATACAAGACTATAGCTGCACACACAGGGGCACATGCATTAAGTACCTGTACAGGGTTCTGCACCTGTTTCCGCTCTGACTCCCACTGACTGCAATGGGATATAACTCCAGAGCGCACGCGCTGCATGTGTCCTAAAGCGAGCAACCTGATTTTCAAAGGTCTGGCAGCAATATACAAGGAGGATGCATTTTAGGCCAAATAATCATAACAGATTAGCCACGGGAAATACGCAAATCCTACATTTGTAAATTCTGAAACAAAATAGTACAAATTGGCAGCAATGTGACCTACTTTAGACAGTTTTAGTGTACATCTGCGTTTCCCCAAAGGCGGACAGCCTGATGGGGCTCCCCAAGAGCTGCTCCCCTCTGCACAGGACCAGCGTGCTAAGGCTTAACATTTGAGGAACGTCAACCCCACCCACTGGAATGCTAATGAGCCAAGAGGACACAAAGAACTTTGTTTTCACAACTGCATTGAATCTCAACCACCCCAGTGTACATCTGCGTTGCCCCAAAGGCGGACAGCCTTTGGCACAGCCAAAGGGTGTGAGCCGCTTGCTGATGTTAAAGTGATGTTAAAGCTGCTCTATTTCAAATCTGAAACTCACCAGCCCTTTATCCCCTGTACCCAATATTCCAACTCTATCTGTCCATGAAATGTCTGAGTTGACTGCATAACACTGTTCTTTTACTGTAACCATGTATTGTTATAACTCTGTGCCCAGGACATACCTGAAAACGAGAAGTAACTCAATGTATTACTTCCTGGTAAAACATTTTTATAAATAATAAACAGTTGGGGACTTTAAATTGTCCAAAGTTGATTCATTTACAAATAAATTGAAAGTGTTCGCTCACGTTATAGCACCCCCAACATTAGGCTGTCAGGTGGAACTTCACAGGGATCCTTACCCGACTCACTCACTAGGACTTCAAACTGAACTCGTTCTATTGAATAGCTGGTCCAGTGCTCATGAGTTTCTGATACCCATTCTAACAACTGTTGTATGTGTAATCTATACAGATCCTGGAGTCCACTTAAGTCTTGAACTTCAGCTAAAGACAGCAGTGCCCCTTGAACCTGTATTAAACAAGAACAATATTTTCAGTTCACACTGTACACACTAAAAATATATTATAGATCATAAATGTGGTGCAGGTATGATCTGATACCAAAGAATGAGTGCACTACTCTAACACAGGTAGGTGTGTGTATGTATGTCTATCGACATAGAAATACAATGCTTGCCAGAAACGATACAAGTATTACATAGGCCAATTAAATGATTGGCCAAGAATACAAACTCAGGAAAAACAGGTAGAGTAATAGTTCTGTATCCGCTGATTGGTATTCTGAATGACCCACACAAGATCTGCTTTAGAGGAAAAACTGTACCTGACCACAAATATCATATAATTGTTTAACTAGAAACAAAAGCCATTGGAGAAATAGAAATATATGGAACACAATACCTTTCCATAAAGGCTTTCAGATGCTGGACTGGCCAATATTGCGATCAGGACTTTCATACAATGTAAACTGATTTCTTTGCAATCTCGCTGGCACACATCAATTAAGGACTGGATGCAAGACAGCAACTGCTCTGTGTAAAGAAGCTGAGACCATAACAACAGAGAACATATTAAAAATGTTTCACAAGAAGCTCTTTTTGATTTAGATCAAATCATAAATCTAGAACACGAAAAAAAAAACATTTCGGCAACATCTGTGACATTATGTTCCATTCAAATTGTTAAGTATTTCATACTCCACGTCTGTAGCAAACTCGGGTATATACACGTCCGCTAAGTATTTATTTCATTTTTATTTGGTAGAGTTTGATTCCTGCTTCTTGTTCTACAACATCGTTTGGCATCATTTGTTATCAGACATGCAACGCCCATAAATTAGCCAGTGGCTGTGAAGTCAGAATAAATCCCTTCCACCTACAGCATGTTCTCTAGTTTCATATGGTTAGATTATATCTTCTCCTTGTACAGCCGCTAATGCACTTTATACCACTACAGCTGTCGGCACCCTGCTGCTCATGTGAACTTCATAAAAAACGGTTTCGTCATTACAAACATCTATCTGACTGTGAAGCATGTAATAAATAAATATCAGTTGGCTTTCAACACTACACAAAAAAAGGTTCAACCAAATATAACAAATCGGGGTCCGGTGTTGAAGTTATATAAATGGAGAGAAATAGTTAGGAAGCCCAATATTTCTAAATAACCCAGCTTGTGTCCATTTCAACAATAGCAATGTATTGCCATTTAGTAAACACTTTTTCAAACCTACATATCATGTTTCATTCACTAAACTACCAGGTGCAGTGTTTTGCTTCATACACCTGGGAAAGAGCCATGCACACACATTTCAGCCTGCTATTAAAGGGAGATCAGAGCTCCCAGTGATTGAAATAGCATGCTGTGCCGACACCATATCATTTTAAAGATGATAATTTTGATTCCACTAAAGGACTGGTTTAGTTTGAGAACTTCTTGCCAGACTAGATTAAAGTCACATGTATGGACAGTCAATCAACAACACAATATTGAAGCAGCTAGTGGCAATTATTGTGCGTCTTAAAAGAGGCCATGAATGGTCAATGTATAGTAAGGCTTTGTTTGTTTTATTCCCATTGACAGCACAGATGTACAAAAAGTCATTGTTACTTAACTTCGTATATATCAACAGTTTAATAATTGCTGAGATTACTATTGGCTAAGCAAGAAAAGAAACCATTGGCCTTTGTTTCAATTCAGCCTAGTATGATCAAATTATAGGGCATTATTTATCAGGATTAGCCCCAATACATTTCTGTTACAGTACATTTCTCAGCAAAATATATATCTTTTTAAAAGTTTAAATTACAATTTTGTGGCTGCAGAATTATACAAAGAACTAGGGCATATAAAACAGAACCCTGGTCTTTTTATCAATTTTTATTATGTTTTAATCATCTGTCGTCAAATGGCGAGACCGCTTTCCCCCTAAATTGGCTACTGTACTGTAAATACCTTTCCCCCTGTACAAATGGTAAAATCCTTGAAATATCCTGCTCTTCGCCCATTCCCCCTCTCCCATGATGACTTTGTGGACAGTTTCAAGCTCCTGGAATGACTTACCTTTTCTGATCCCTGACAGATCTCAGTCTGGGAAATCACAATGGCGATCCGATTCAAATGAGGCTTCAGCATCTCTCGCGAGCTTCCCCTAACGCATGCAACCAGAATCATCAGGTGGGAAGCCGAGGGAGCCTTGTGAAGTGAAGACAAAATCAGCTTCAGAAACACCTCCGTACTCACAAACGTGCCAATTAACTCGGCTGATTTCACACTCTGCAAAAGAAATGGAACAAATCGTAGAAACCAATAAAAAGGTGTTAGCAGTATGGTCTGCTTTTAAAATATTTCCACGCTAAAACGGACATTTTTTCATCAGGTTTTTCTGCGTGTGGAAATAACGTGATTACCAACTTCTTTGCCAAACATCCAATTTCCCTTTATAATAAGAAACCACAATTAAACACAAATAGAAAATACCCAAGTACATATACAAAGTGGATTTATTTTTTGCTTCTATTTAGCGCTTTACTTTGACCCTATTAAACATTTTAAAAATGCAGGTTCTCAGACCCTAAAGTGTCATATTTTAGGGCCAAGTTATACAGTACCCCAACAAACATTTCTTCTATCTACTCCTCGTGTCTTGCATTCCCAGTTATACAGCCGTGCAGAAAAATGACAAGTGCCACTACGCCTGTGACAGAGAGACCATCACCCGTTGGGTGCTTTGCAATGCATTGCACACCACCTTGGCACTCAAAGGGTTAAATGCGTCGCAGACTTTCCCTGCGCGGCTTCAGAACTTTCAGCTTCTACATTGAACCCCCCCCACGTTTATTTTGTATATTTGTTTTAAAATGCATTTTTCCACCAGTGAAGGAGTAAATGCACCTTTAGAATAATTCACTTACGCAACAAAACGGCTCAAAAACAAACTGCCACCTAGAAGTAACAGCTGTCTATCAAGTTAACTGATAATATATGATCATATGAGGTATTAATGGTCCGTCAACGTGATGCATATGAAATGTGATACAGCAGTTTATAGAGAGAGACCATTATAGTAAATGTGGTGATTTTCAGATATGTAATACCTGCCGAGATTAGCATTAAGGATGAAGTTCGTAGCCTAAAGACATTGTCACTTCGTTCATTTGCTCCTCATGACATGTGAACATGGGCAACACCTGTGATGCTAAACAAAGCTACGCATTGTTATCTGTGAATGAATGAACTCCTAAGCGTTTGCGTCATACAATACGCCATTTATCTTCACCCAAAACAGTTATTGTGGACATGTTATTGTGCCATTAAAAAAAAAAAAATCTCTGAAAATGTCTATAATTATCAGCAAGTGAATTCACTGCATTTATAGTTCTTTTGACAAATACAAAATGACTAGTAAAATAATATTTGACAAGAACAAATACCAAAAAGAAAAACAAAGCTATCAAAATATACACTGTCATATTAGCAAACTCTAGTTGAATCCAGTACATGCATCTAAAAGTCTGCTTGTATGTGGGGTCTGCTCTGAGAAGGATTTCAGCTGGTTTTGTTGCAAGAACGGAATTTATAATCTAACACCACAAACACATCTTGTACGGCAATCAGGTTGTTAAAGATGCATAGCGTGTTCCAACACAAATACACTTCGTAGCAGAAAATTATTTAGAAGCTGTTGCCAGCTGTTTCCCCTCCATCCTAAAACATGTCCTAGATATAAATAGCATACAAAATAAATAAAGTAGCATACAGCTTGCTGCAGGTAGTAAGGTTCAGTCAAAGAACCCAGCGCTAATACACAGCATGACCCATCCCCTGGCTGGGATATTAGTACAGAGTCAGGCCTCAGAGGAGGGGGCTTTGTATAAAGGGTTTTCTAAACCAAATGAAGGCACATTGCTTTGACAATTAATGTACTTATCTGAAATGTTTAGAGACATATGTTGGTATGTAATTATTCATGTTCTTACATTCGTCATGTTGTCTTAACATTTGTATGGCGTGCATCAGGTTAAATGACATGTACATAATTGCAATTGCAGAGACAGGTTTGCTGACTTGCATTGGTTGCTTACGCCAAAAAAAAAATTGCGATGCATTTGTGACGCACAACAGTAGCACGTGCTTGTAGTGTAATAGTTCATCGGACATTTACATACATGTACAAGAGACTACATCTAACTCCACCCGCACACACATATTGTGTTTATACATTGGTGCACAGAGATGCCCTAAATTCTTCTGTGCATCTTTTTAACAATATCCCTTAAAGCGACACCCTTAATGTCTACATTTATAAAGCAATTGGCGGAACGGTAAGTGACGGTGTTTGTGTGGGAGATCAAATTGGCGAAGGCCCAGAAGTTAGTAAATGGTGCAACGCCTTAGGACACCTTAAATACAATTCACTGGATATTTGTAGACTATGGCACCGATTTACAAAAGGGTGCTAAACTTTAGCATGCCTTTACTCCCATTGATATGAATGGGAGCGGAGCTAAAACACAAGACACTTTTGTTAATCTGTGCATATGTGTTCTGCTCCTTTGTGTTGAAGCAGCAATTCTGCAGATTACCTGCACCTCCCCCCTCCATTTTGTGAAGTTGCTTGAAGATGGGTGTCTTCCAAAGTAGTTCTGCTAGGTTTCTATGCCAGAATAGCCCTCCCTATTCTATCTGCAGAAATATTTACATTTTTATGGAGAGAGTTTGACCTCTTGCAATAATGTCACTTGCCAGCTTCCTCTCTGAGTTCAACAGCAATGGTTACAAAGTAGGATGGAGCCAAAGTGGGCCAAATAAGTCAGATCTGAATCGCTCTCTTTCACAGGCAAGGCTGTGCTTATAGTGCTGGCGAAGCTGACGTCACGCTGCAGTTGCTGGAAAATCAAATTGAAGTGACTTCCAGCGATCAAGCTGAGCTTACTATAAGCGCACGCGTCGGCGTCAATACATTTGTTTTGACGCGCGGTCGCCGGCACTATAAGCGCAGCCTAAGACAGCAGTAGCCCATCTCTTCGAGACACCTCCATTCAGGGAAGACACACACACACACAAACACAAATACTTCAACAGGGGAGGATTGCTGCTTTACAATAACTCACATTAACAAACTGTAAGTGATCCTGTAAGTGCAATACAATATCAAGATGAAAAGAACCTTTGGTTTAGTAAACATGATACACATACAGATTTCAAACTCACGTTGTGAACCACTTGACTTTCTTCATCTAAACATGATCGGTATAAGGTATTCAGTATAAGCTCCATATGCTGTGTAATGTGATCCTCTGCATGCAGCAGCAAAACAGTCAGAAGCTGTGAAGCTTTAATCCTTGTTCCGACAACCCAGTCTGTTATGTCGTGACTGATCGCTGGAAGAATTTTGGATAGGTTTCTGAAAATGAGCTCACGGCATCCCAATCCTGGTCTCTCTACTGAAATGGAAACCAGGAAGAAAAAAATACAATTACAAAAACCTGTTTTTTCACCTTAGAAGAGTATCTAGGGCTTCGATTTTTCTGTCCATACAATTACAAAAATGCAGACATTAAAAAGGACAGTAATATAATAGCAGCACTAAAATATGGCAGTAAATGGTCAAATTAAATAGCATTTTTTTAGGGTGTAAAAGTTCTATATAACGTTGAAAGGAAGTATTCTAGAAGTAAAGGAAACCAAATTTCTATGCTGACTATTGGTTTTTCATTTCTCGTTCTAAACAATCTATAGCTTTATTCTATGGCCTGAGGCAATACATTGTGTATACGCTATGCCAGGGGGGCTCAACTCCACTTCTCAACTCTTCCCCCCCCCCAACCCCCCAACAGGTCAGGGTTTCAGGATATCCCTGTTTTAGCTCAGGTGGCTCAATCAATCCCTGCTTCAGCACAGGTGGCTCAGAGGCTCAGTCTGATTGAGCCACCTGAGCTGAAGCTGGGATACCCTGGAAACCTGACTTGTTGGTGGGGCGGGGGAAACTTGAGGACTGGAGGTGAGCCCCCCTGCTCTATGTAACCCCATTCAGCATGGAGCACCAAAGCACTCCTCTTTTTATTAACTTCATGTCTGTCACCATAGGTAGACCTTATATGAACAGCAAAACCAAAAATGAATGGCCAGCAGCCGCCTAAACAAGTAGGTGCCGGATGAATGAAACATGGTATAAGAATCATATGCAGGAGTCTGCGAGACTGTGCTCGTGGGGAAAGCACTATGGATGGAAGATAACAGATTCCACCTATTATTCACATCAAAATGTTGGACAAAAACTTTGGATCCTAACCTCACACCAAGAGCAAAAGGTGTAGCAGCTATTGTAAGGCTCGAAGGTCTAAGGAAGACAAAGCTCATACAGCTAGGTCAGGTGCATGACATGCTCTGTAAATACCCATCAAGCAGCTGTTTACAAGTACAGTTAAGGTGTCTGGGATGATGAAATGCCCATTGAAGTTGTCACATCATACAAACCTAATAAAACAGCACATAAAATCAATACGGTATTATTGCTTATTCCTGTGGTACCCCATGGTTATGCATTAACAGCCTGGACTCCTATTTTAAATAAAAGGAGACGTATCTCCATGAATGTCATTTCACAGATTACGCACCTCCTGCTGGGTAGCATGAAGGACTGGCAGCACTGAAGTCAAGCTTGTCTTTCAGATCCTCCTCGTTCTCTTTTTCCCACTGAAGACCAATTTTCTTCCAGTAAAAGAGAGCCAGTTGCCTACATCCGAGAAACAATTATTAAACCAACCGGGCAGAAAGAAAATGAAAAGAAAACATGAACAAATCACAATTGTTGGGCAGTAAATAAACCACACCTGGTTTATATAAAGATAGTGTAGATAACAGAATTACAACACAATATACTCTCCTTTGAAAGTGTGTGTGTCATGAGACAGACAGACAAACACCTATCTTCTAACACCAAGTGACTGTTTTGTGCACTTACCTAAGCTCAGGCATGTCATCCGTAGTGCTGCTCAGCAGAAGAGGTATCAATTTATGGAAATAGGAATATCTATCCGCCAGATCCAAAAGCCAATTTCCAACTACAATAGTAACTGCTTGCCGAACCTTCAAAATAAAGCATAAATGCACATGCTACATCAATCACTGAGACAAAATGTGTGCTCATTGTATATTTAGGATAACAGTGGAAATTTGTTTTTTGAATCAAAACTGAGGGCACACAAAAAAAGTATCGCATTAATTAGCTGCTAAGCAGCAAAGAAGAATTTTACTGAAACAAAAAGCTGTTATCCCCCATTGTTGTCTTAGTTCGCCCTGGAAAGCAAATAGACATGAATTTGTTTAGGAAAAAACAATGTACATTGTTGTGTCAGACATACATTATCTCCCAATATAACATCAGCAGACGGCCTAAATAATAACCCCAAGGAAAAAATATATTGTCATGATCATTTCTACTTTCTTTTCTGGCTCAATTACATTTCCGGCTAATAATTTTCAATTGCCATTGGTGAATTTAGAGGCCGGCACGGCTTGACCAAGTAATACCTTGAGACAAAGATACAGACAGTCCAGAAACAAGGCACTCGCGTATTAGTAGAAGTAGTGCACACCATCCTGGTGTCAGAAGAGCAGCACATCATGCTTTGGCTCCCAATGGAACTCTTGAAAAAGGCTCCGTTGGAGGCTGAAACATTGAGATTAAATGCCACCCTTTTGGACCTTGGCGTGCCTGTCCCGTTATTAATGCACCAGTGAAAAGGACTCGAACAGACACAGAAATTGTGTCTGCTGTCTTATTCCTAAAATAACCTAAAATAAATAGCCCTGGTGTTAAACAAAGACTTAAATAAAGCAAGATCCTTCAAACATGCAACAGATATACCATTACCCAAAAAGAGCAAGCGTGACCCTACTTGTCTTTCTAACTATCGACCTGTCTCCCCTCCTGCCTTTTGCCTCAACTCCTTGAACGTCTTGTATTCTCTCATTTGCTCCATTTTCTCAACAACTATTCTCTCCAAGACCCTCTACAATCTGGCTTCCGCACTGCTCACTCCACTGAAACAGCCCTTACTAAAATAACTAATGACCTCCATGCTGCCAAAGACAGAGGTCATTACACTCTGCTCATACTACTCGACCTCTCTGCAGCATTTGATACTGTGGACCACCCTCTTCTCCTTCACATTCTCCATACTCTTGGTATTCATAACAAAGCTCTATCCTGGATCTCCTCCTACCTCTCCCATCGTACTTTGTGTCTTTTCTGCTAACACTTCCTCCTCTATCGGTCTCTGTGGTGGTACCCCAGGGCTCTGTCCTGGGACCGCTGCTCTTTCCCTAGGTGACCTAATCACATCTCAAGGGGGTTAAATATCACCTCTATGCTGACGACACACAAATTTACTTTTCAACCCCAGACCTTACACCTGTTGTACAGAATAAAGTTTTTGAATGTCTCTCTGCGATATCATCCTGGATGGCCCTCCGCCGACTTAAACTTAACATGATAAAAACAGGATAAAAACAGAACTCCTCATACTTCCTCCCAAACCTGGCCCTACTACCTCCTTTCACATTACTGTTGGAATTACTATCATTCACCCAGTAGCCCAAGCACGCTGCCTAGGGGTCACACTTGACTCCTCTCTTACATTCAAAACGTATCTAAAACCGGTCGCTTTTTCCTCCGCAATATTACAAAGATACGCCCTTTCCTCTGTTACTTGACTGCTAAAGCTTTGACTCAGGCCCTCATTCTCTCCCGTCTCAATTACAGTAACCTCCTGCAGTCCGGCCTTCCTGCCTCTCACCTGTCTCCCCTACAATCTATCCTAAATGCTGCTGCCAGAATCACTCTACTCTTTCCTAAATCTGTTTCAGTATCTCCTCTGCTGAAATCACTCTCCTGGCTTCCTATCAAATCCCGCATCTCACACTCAATTCTCCTCCTCACTTTTAAAGCTTTACACTCTTCTGCCCCTCCTTACATCTCAGCCCTAATTTCTCGCTATACACCATCCCGACTTGCGTTCTGCTGAAGGATGTACTCTCTACCCCCTTTGTATCTAAAGCCCTCTCCTGCCTTAAACCTCTAACTAACTGCCCCACACCTCTGAAATGCCCTTCCCCTCAATACCCGACTAGCACCCTCTCTATCCACCTTAAGACCCACTTGCTTAAAGAAGCATATGAGTAGCACCGTGGCCAATACTATACACCCAATACATAAAGCTTTGCCCCATGCAGACGCACTTACCAGAATGCCCTACTGCTGTGTCTGTACGTTCTTCCTACCAATTAGATTGTAAGCTCTTCGGAGCAGGGACTCCTCATCCACAATGTTACACTTATGTCTGAAGCACTTATTCCCATGATCTGTTATTTGTATTTGTTATTTATATGATTATCACATGTATTACTACTGTGAAGCGCTATGTACATTAATGGCGCTATATAAAGACATACAAGATTTTAGATTACTTAGAGTGTAAGCTCTTCGGGGCAGGGACTCCTTTTCCTAATGTTAATTTTATGTCTGAAGCGCTTATTCCCATTATGTGTTATATTATGTCAGGTGTATTACTGCTGGGAAGCGCTATGTACAAAATGTGCTATATAAATAAGGATACATCTATATACTGTATCTCAATAAATCAACAACCGGAAGAATGATAAAGGACCCATTAGATCCCAACAACGGAAGTGATGCAAACATATTCAAGGGTTTTAGACTAGCACAATTTATTAATGAAAAGTTGGTGCTCTAAATTAATAGTGATTCAAAAATAGCCACTTGTTTTCTATTGAGAAACCTGTAATGATTAAGTTGTTGGATGCATGTGAATGCTCGTTATGCCAAGCAACCCACATAAGAGTTTCCGCTTGGCAGCCATTGCTACTGCCCACTCAAACATCACATTTGTCAACTGTAATTGAGAAATAAAAATCACAAAAACCTTATTAACCTGGTATACAAGTTTAAAAATATGCAGCGAGGAAATGGAGTACTGACATAGCTTGGCCTTGAACAGAGACAGTTTTACTGGTTAGATTTCTTTACTTTATTCAACTGTTATAGGGCAATAATATTAAGAATACGATACATTTTTCATTCTTCTGATACACAATCAAGCTCCAGAAATATACTGCAATACTTCCATGGGTGGCTGTGTGAAAGCCTCGGGATGATCGCTGTGCAGCACTTTCACCGTTTTGCCATTTTTCAAGATCCACTGAAATGAATGGAGCTGAACACAGATCACACAACATTATGTTGAAAAAAAGCCCAAGTCTTATATTCACTAAACTGTGATGGCCATTAGCACTCATTGTTTAACGGCGCAGATAAGAGAAGAAAGTGGTAATAGCCACCGACATTTAGTGCATGTAACTGGAGATAAATATATAAATTGTGCATCTCTTATTAAACTACAGGTAGTATGAATGTATCAAGCAACTGTTTGCATCTATGTATCAGTGCAGTGATTCCCAACAGGGGGTTTAGGAAACCGTAGGGGTTCGTGAGGTTTGTCCAGGGAAAAAAAATAAAAAATACATAAAAATGTACTGCTCACCAGACAGTGTAGCGGGTTCCTGAGCCCGTGTTGGGACTGCGCACTTAAGGCCCCAAACTGCACCTTACAGTAGGGGGTATAGCCGTCATATACATCAGGAGCTTCCAAAGTTGCTTCCCACAATTCTTTGCATCCACAGCAACAAAGCATTGTGGGGTGTGACTTTGGACGCTCCTGCAGTGAGTGACAGCTATACCCCCCCATGCTGTCTACAGACACTGAGCTGCAGTTTGGGGCCTTATTAAGCGTGTGTTCCCCCACAAGCTCAGCACTCTATACTATACTGCCTGGGATCGGTCACACAGTTTTGTTAGCAAAAGCCTGAGGAGTTAGCAATAAGGTTTATTAATTAAGGGTTCAAATATTTTCTAGCAGGGGGTGCACAATGTAGAGTAAATGCCTGTGTGATTTGTGGAGAGTCAGGGGGAGTTACTTTATGAATAGATTATTGAATTTATCAGGTTTGCATTTCTTGTTATTATCATCAGAAAATCTGCATGAGTGCTTGACAGGCCATGAAACGAGAGAAAAGAAAACAAACACAAATCATAAAGGACAGCAATGAGACAGTGGAGAGCAGCTGATCATCCGGTGGTGGTAAAAATCAAAACACTACTTACGACAAGCAAGGTGATAACAAGCGGTGTATTAACAGTGTCCTCTCGGCAACAGGAAGATGTCCTGGCAGAGAATACACACTGCTCTGCCGGTACTCTCGCCCAAAATCCCTTCTGGTATGCACAGGACCGTGCCAGTGGTGGAAGCAGTCTCTCCGGGGTTCTCACGCCAACAACACGTGCGGCTGGTTCCCCTTCCTTCCTTCTCCTATCCTCCTGGCAACTAACGCGCGCGAGTGTACCTGTGCTCTTAAAGGGATATGGGCTGTCTGGATGCCGGTGACTAACAGGGCAACCCCTGAGGAAGTGGAATCATTTCTACGAAACGCGTAGGGTGGGTGTCAGTTGTCACCCTGAGGACTGCATTGAGCATTTGTATGAGCAGTTTGTCAGCACTTTCAGTTTTTACTGTTAGTCACTCTGCCAGGACATCTTCCTGTTGCCGAGAGGACACTGTTAATACACCGCTTGTTATCACCTTGCTTGTCGTAAGTAGTGTTTTGATTTTTACCACCACCGGATGACCAGCTGCTCTCCACTGTCCTTTATGACAGAGTTCATTTTATAATAAATTTTATTTTTAGTTTGTTCACTAGGAGTCCTATTGTTTATGTGTTGTATAGTGTAGACTGTGTTACCCAGCAGTTGTGCGCTATGATTTGTGTTTGTTTTCTTTTCTCTCGTTTCATGGCCTGTCAAGCACTCATGCAGATTTTCTGAAGATAACAGGACTTACCATTTTTAACATTTGGCGCCAGGTTTTCTTTTTGTTTCATGTCATATTCTGTTTGTACTAGACAGTAGGTACTAGGCAGCCTACCTTTATTTAAAGGATTATTTATCACTGTTTGTATTATCACCAAGTAGTTTTTTTATACTTTAGCGCTTTAGTCACAATTCTCTTTTTTTGTTATTATCATCAGGAATGCATCACGATGCAGGAACCGTTCCGTGACGTGCTCGCAGTCCAAACGAAATCTCTGGGCAACACCCGACACCAGCTGTCCTTAACACGATCGATTGAAGTCCTCCACACAGTGTGGCATTCGAGTTGGCCTCAATTCAGCTTCCACACGCTCCGGCCGTAAAGCGTGCAAACAACGTGATGACGTAGTGTCGTAATGTACGTCCCTGACGCGTTTCGTCACAACATATGTAACTTTATCAAAGGGAATGTTCATGAACAGGGATAGCTAGATATATATACTGGAGAGTCTACAATCCAATTGGTGCATCAATTTATGTTTGTTACGCCCCTATAATGAGCATATAGGCAATTAATATAAGTATAACTTGGTTTCTACATAGAAAATCGGATTTATAAGGCACCCCAGCATATACTGATAACATGATATTAAACTTAATGGAAATAATAACAACATATAACATAATTAAAACCATATACCACTATAAAAACATACTATAAAACTGTATTAAACTCAATAGTCCTATAAGGACTATAATAATGCATAAAACATGAAATACCGCAAAAATAGCAATATATCAACAAATCTCCTAAATAAATATTTAATAATAAATTAAAATCTAACAATATCAACCCAAAAAAATCTATTAAACAGCTTCTGTGTGCACAAACACAAACGCACACATATATGCATAAATGCTAATATTGCATCCGCAAACAAAGTATACAAACATCATGCATGGGCACACAGAAACAAGGTGTGGAAGGTAGATTCTAGACAGGTAATAAAGGAAAGAGGGGGGGAAGGGAAAAGTGGGGAAGGGGGGGGAAGGGGGGGGAGAAAAAGGAGGGGATGGAAAGGAGGGAGAAAGGGAGGAATATAGAATGGAAAGGGAGAAGGGGGGAGGGGAATAATGGGAAAGAGACCGCAAAAAGAGGGGGGGATGGGGGAACCAGAGAGTCAAGGGGGAAACGACCAAAGGGCACAGATACAGAACCGAACCTATAGGCTCATACCAGAGTACTGGTATCCAGACATTCATTTAGACCCCCGGGGGTTAGTGTCCCCAACCGGTGGATCCAAAATGTCTCCCTTCGACACAAAGATTTAAAACGAACACACACACACACACACACACACACACACACACACACACACAATTAAGAAGGGAAGGTACTACACTATTCCATGTCAACTCTGGGGTGTGTTTATTATTGTTATATTATTAATGGGATAAACCTTTACATCAAGTGCAGTAATTGTATCAAATGTAAAATGTTTAAATATCCTCATTAACGTGTAAAAAAAAAAAAAAAAAAGGAAGAAGGAAAGAAGGAAGGAAGAAGTAGACAATAAGAAACAAGAACATTACCTGGGGTGCATCATCAAAAAGCCGCTGTGCCAAGTGAGAGAGAACATCGTCCACAGACTTCCCATTGCCATACTGTACTACTACCCCCGTTGTCTGGATAACTGCTACACGAACTTTGGAGTGCTGATGTGAAATGGTTTTCATGAGGGGCTTGATCAGAGACTCTGCCTGCATGTGAAAATGTTCTGAAACAGAAAAGTCAGGTACAAACTTCACATTTTAGCGCATATAACAAAAACATTTACAGTACAAGGAGGTCAATCAAAAAAAGATGTGACCACCATGGTAAGAAGAATAACCACCAAACATTGACCGCTTCACTATTATAACAAATACCAGCAATTTATTAAATCAATTGTTTTTAGTGAATAAACATTTTTAAGGTAAAACTTACCT
Organism: Ascaphus truei; assembly: GCF_040206685.1. Taxonomy (NCBI): domain Eukaryota; kingdom Metazoa; phylum Chordata; class Amphibia; order Anura; family Ascaphidae; genus Ascaphus; species Ascaphus truei. The sequence continues at coordinate 31,730,927 of NC_134493.1, read as the reverse complement.
CGTAAAAAAATTAAATTCGTATTTTTATTAGTTGGGGCATTTACACAAATTAGATTTTTGCAAAAGAAAAACTCCACATTTTAAGAGCACGGCCAGTACAGTACTATTAAATGTGAATTTTTATTGGGCAAAAAAGTAGTACAAACCTTCATAAAAAGGAAAATGTGTGTCGTGTGTGACGGTCATTATGCGACTTTAGATGCATGACGCATGGTTTGTTGTTTGAAATGAATTTGTACACATTGCTTTGTTTTGAATACCCGATTTATACAATTGAAATAAATTTAAAAAATGCACATTATTCAGTTTTATGTATAACTATTAACAAACACAGTTAGATTTAAAAATTTCACGCTAGTACATAAGTGTACACACGTGCAATTTAAAATTGTTGATATGTTGAAACACTCCATGCATACTACAGTTTCGAAAAGCAAGATTAGGCACAATATCCATGACAAATGTGCTTCATGTTTGAGCACCTCATATACAGGCAGTCCTCGGTTATCCGACAATGCGTTACTCAAAATGGCGTTGGATAGTGAAACGTTGTAAAGCGAAACACGTTTTCCCATAGGAACACTGTTTAAATTAAAGGTTCCATTCCTGAAGGCATTTTTAACACTAAAATACACCAAATATTTTACGCAGGCAAGAAGATATGCAGCACACACAAATTATATAGTGTATATACAGTACTGTATTATATATATATATATATATATATAATATAACATAATAAATAATATATTATATAGAATAATATAATATTATATAGTATATTATATATATGCTCTTACGACGCTTTGCAACGTTGTGTGTGTGTGTGTGTGTGTGTGTGTGTGTGTGTGTGTGTGTGTGTGTGTGTGTGTGTGTGTGTGTGTGTGTGTGTGTGTGTGTGTGTGTGTATATATATATATATATATATATATATATATATATATATATATATATATATATATATATATATACACACGCATAAAAACCGTTGCCAAGCGTCGTAAGAGCGTTGGATAAGTCGTTTTGGCGTTGTAAAAATGAACATAGGTATGTATTGCATAGCGTTGGATAAGCCATTCGTTGTAAAACGAAGCGTTGTAAAACGAGGACTGCCTGTACTTGGAAAACCACTCAACTAAACAAAAAGAAGAATTTGGATTAATGCCCAATGTTGTGTTTCCATAGCAATGAAGAAATGAAAGATAGGATAACCAACACGAATGGCAGCAACATATAAAAATATTAAGTTATGAATGTGTTAATTACAGATATATATTTCAATTAGAAATAGTTACCCTCAAAATATACATTAAGATTTGCATCTCTTTACAGCCCAGATGCACAAAGCTCCGTTAAGTAACTGAATGCGACGTTAGCCTGTCACGTTAAAGCAGCAGTCCAAGCTGCCCCCCTTAATATGTGCATCAATACAATGATAAGTAATTAGCTAAATTGCGGATCGATCGGAGAAGATTCGGCTCGGGGGTTCACTAAACGGCAGTGAAGCAGAAGAGGACCAAAGATGCAAAGTACTGTGGGGAAGATCATGTGACCAGGCAGTCACTAGATACAATTGGTGCATTGCTAGAGAGAGAGGGCAGGGCTCAAAAAGGGGTGTGTCAGAGCCGGTTTCAGAAGCGGATGCGACTTTGTAAATGGTTGCTATAGAAACAGAAAATACTTATTACATTATAAATACATAAAAAATATCATTGAGTTGTTTAAAAAAAAATGCTACAAGTATTTTCTCATAATACAGAGCTGGAAAAAAACACGTTGGATATTGCTTGGTCTGCAGCTTTAAGACTAGCTGTGCATCTTCAAAGGACAATAATGTTACTTTAAATTGCGTTTTCTCCTGTAAAGTGCAGAGAGTTAACTATAAAGCAAGTTAATGATAACACATCCTTTACATATTCATTAGTGTGTCATCATACCATTGCATATCTTCTAAAAGTTTGTTTTGGTTAACATGTGCACTTAACATGTTATTTAGGTCATACCCACATTTGGTGTTATTCAAATCCAGACACTGAAATCGGGCTTCTGCTGTGTCTGGGTGAGTGTAACGCCACTGTCAAGCATAGTATAAATAACAGCGTTATTGCCCTTTCCTCTTTCCCTCCACTTCAACAAAAGCCTTATTTTATTGCCTGGGTCGGATTAAGTCTAAGACATAGTTAACGCGTCAATATTGGAGCATAACGCAACGCATGCTAAAAGAATATGACTTTAAGCCTATGCTAATGAAATGTACATTGGGCGTTTTATATATATATATATATATATATATATATATATATATCATTAGCTTTGAGGATAGTATGTTAAGCCAGGTAACATAACGTCTGCTCCTATTTTAGGTAACATCACGTTATGAGTCCTGAGAGGGTTGCCAGGTGGCTTTTCCAAAAATACTGGACACAATGGTGAAAGGTGCGACGCGCTCGACGCACACACACACACACACACACACACACACACACACACACACACACACACACACACACACACACACACACACACACACACACACACACACACACACACACACACACACACGTTTGCTCCTCTCCTTGGCCCCACCCCCAGGCAATTGACACCACCTCCTGATTGGCTGCTGCTGGGTAATGCAGCCAATCAGGATGGAGGAAGCTGCCCAGCACCCTAGCAACAGCCCTGCTCTTTCTCCACTAGGGGTAATCCCACAGCCCCCCAAGACGGTCAGGTCACTATGTCAAGAGAGGTAATACCGTATACACCAAGTATTTTTTTACTGGACATAGTGTTCAAATACTGGACAGTCCAGTTCAATACTGGACACCTGCCAACCCTAGATACTCAACAGAGCTTGGTGGATCTGTCTTGGGGTGTAAATATTCCCCAATCAAGACAATGGTTGTTTTATTAACCCTATAAGTATATGATATGGAGTCAGTGGTCCTTTTGCAGTTTTTAAAATCAAGTTTAAATAGTGGGGGTTAGCTACTTGTGTCCATGAGCAAAGCACTTTATTTTTTCTGCGCTTGAGACACCCCCCCAATATATATATATTTTATTCCAAGCACTTCAGGGTGCAGGCTCACTTTGCAAGCTTGAGCACTGCAGTTCCAAGACATTATTATTACTACCTGGTATACACTTTGCATAATCCATGGCACACTTGCAGCTTTCCTTCTTCACGTCGGGGAAGGGATCCGTAATGGTCATCTGCAAGATCCGCACCATCTCGTCCACGTAAGGGGCCAGCTTCTTCCCACACACTTCCACCGTCAGCGTGACCAGCTGGATCAGGCCCAACCGGAGCTCCTCGCAGGGCTCCACCATCTCGGGGCTACCCAGGCGTTGGGTGACTGCCGGCATCAAGTACGGCAAGGCCTCCTCCGGTCTGGGCACGTTAGCCACGCAGTAGCCGATGATGTGGGTGGCCAGCTCCCGGCACTTCTCCATGGGGTCTGCCAGGCACCGGAGCAGCGGTTTGAGCAGCTCCCCGAAGACCTCTTGCAGCCCGGCGCTGGATAACCGCTTATCCCCGGCTTCCTGCTGGATGGCGGACAGGGCCCTCCTCCTGGTGCTTTTGTTGTCATCCTTCAGGCCGTTCAGGTGCCGGGCGAGGGCCTGTAATGCCTCGGATGCCGCACGTTGCTCACCTTCCGCTTCGGCCGCCATTTCTCGTCGCCCCTGGTAACCAAGGCGCGCAACAACGGCGCTTCCTGCAACAAATGCAACTTTATTGACAAAGTGCATGGGAAAAGAGAACAGAGAGCGGAAGCCATGGTGGTGGTTGTTGTGGTTGCTAAGCAACGCAAGTATGTTGTGGCCTGTTGAGACGCACTCAGAGTCCTCTCACTGCACTATTCATTCAATAATTCCCTATAAATAAAGCCTAAGGCCTGGTCAAGAAGACGTGGAAGGGGAATTAGGGGATCTCTTCATATTTTAGAGACTTGTTTGGGAAAAGGAGAATTTTGTTTGGAATAAAATAAAATATATATGTTTTGCTGTTATATAAACTGGAGTCTGACTGATGAGGAGAGACACCCTGGGTGTATGGAATAATTATTTTTAAAGGACAAATACATAAGAAGAAGTAATTCGACTTATTCTTGAAGTTATTGAAACAGTGCAATGATTATTTATTTGTACCAAAAGGTCATGTCACAGCGACACAAAGAGGCACAGTGGCACAGAGAGGCACAGTGACACAGAAAGGCACAGTGGTGCAGAGAGGAACCAGTAACAGTGAAATAGAGGCACAGTGACACAGAGAGGCATAGTGACACAGGCACAGTAACAGTGACACAGAAAGGCACAGTGACAGTGGCACAGAGAGGCACAGTGACATAGAGGGACGGTGACAATGACAGAGAGTCAGTGACAAAGAGGAACTGTGACAATGACAGAGAGGCACAGTGACAGAAAGGCACAGTGACAGTGAAAGTGAGAGGCGCAGTGGCAGTCAGAGGACACAGTGACAGAGAGACACAGTGACAGTGACACACAGTGACAGTGACACACAGTGACAGCGAGACAGTGACAGAGAGACAGTGACAGTGAGACAGACAGTGAGACACAGTGACCGTGACAGTATGACAGTGAGACACAGTGACAGTATGACAATGAGACACAGTGACACAGACAGTGAGACACAGTGACAGTGACAGTATGATAGTGAGACACAGTGACACCGTGACAGAGAGACACCGTGACAGTGACAGTGAGACACAGTGACAGTGAGACACAGTGACACAGTGACACAGACAGTGAGACACAGTGACAGTATGACAGTGAGACACAGTGACACAGTGCACCGTGACAGTGACAGTGAGACACAGTGACAGTGAGACACAGTGACAGTGAGACACAGTGACAGTGAGACACAGTGACACAGTGACAGTGAGACACAGTGACAGTGAGACACAGTGACACAGTGACACAGACAGTGACAGTATTACATTGAGCTGCTGAAGCTGCACAACAAGAGATGCTTGAAAACGAGGCCGTGTGACGTCAGCAGCAGCAGCACAGAGATCCCGAGCACCTGCACCGCCCGCCGCCACCGGTAAGTGACTGTGCCCCCCCATCCACAGCCCATCCACCCCCCCCCCCCATCCACAGCCCATCCACCCCCCCACCCCCCCTCTGCATTCCTAGCGGTAACACGGCATAATAATACCCCCTGCAACTGGACCCCTGCCCCCCATCCACAGCCCCCCATCTCCACCCCCCCCCCACAGCCCCCGATCCTCCCCCCCACCCAATCCACAGCCCCCCAACCTCCCCCCTGCATTCCCCAGCGGTAACACGGCATAATAATACCCCCTGCAGCTGGAACCTCCCCCCCCCGCACCCCTCTATACTGCTGCACATCCCCCCCATACAGCTGCATATCCCCCCGTACAGCTGCATATCCCCCCCCATACCTCTGCACGCCCCCCATACCTCTGCACATCCCCCCATACTGCTGCAAGCCCCCCCATACAGCTGCATATCCCCCTATACTGCTGCACGTCCCCCCATACAGCTGCACGTCCCCCTATACTGCTGCACGTCCCCCCAATACAGCTGCATATCCCCTATACTGCTGCACGTCCCCCCCTTACAGCAGCATATCCCCCTATACTGCTGCATATCCCCCCATACTGTTGCACATCGCCCCATACTGCTGCACCCCTTTATACTGCTGCCCTGCCCCCCATACGTCTCCATCACCCCCTGCATTGCCACATAGCCCCCCATACTGCTGCACCCCCCTACACTACTGCACCCCTCCCCCCCCATATTTCTGCACACCTAATACTTCTGCATATCCCCCCCATTCTTCTACACCCTCATACTTCTGCAGATCCCCCCCATACTTCTGCATATCACTCCCGCTACTCCCCCACCCCATGGGTATATAACATGCCCCCCTCCCCAAATTCAACTTCCTGCTTTACACAGAACCCCATCTTGTGAGAAGAGGGCCCCCCTGGTCATAGAGATATACATCTCGATCATGATTCCCAGATCTAATTCTGAAAACGATGGCCTGGGTGAGGCTGACACTGCTGTTTACTGTACTGTGAATTGACGCAGTGATGCAGCATTGGGGATCCCCAGCCAGAGGCATGGACCAGCAGTTTGTAACCATAGGATGCTGGAGAACTGGACCCTCTCCCCATCAACTACAGTACATACACCACTACAGTATATACACCACTACAGAATATGCACCATTACAGTACATACACCACTACAGTACATACACCACTACAGTATATACACCATTACAGTATATACACCACTACAGAATATGCACCATTACAGTACATACACCACTACAGTACATACACCACTACAGTACATACACCACTACAGAATATACACCATTACAGTACATACACCACTACAGAATATACACCATTACAGTACATACACCACTACAGTACATACACCATTACAGTACATACACCATTACAGTATATACACCACTACAGTATATACACCACTACAGTACATACACCACTACAGAATATACACCACTACAGTACATACACCACTACAGAATATACACCATTACAGTACATACACCACTACAGTACATACACCACTACAGAATATACACCATTACAGTACATACACCACTACAGAATATACACCATTACAGTACATACACCACTACAGTACATACACCATTACAGTACATACACCACTACAGTACATACACCACTACAGTATATACACCACTACAGAATATACACCATTACAGTACATACAGCACTACAGAATATACACCATTACAGTACATACACCATTACAGTATATACACCACTACAGTACATACACCACTACAGTACATACACCACTACAGAATATACACCACTACAGAATATACACCACTACAGTACATACACCACTACAGAATATACACTACTACAGTATATACACCACTACAGTACATACACCACTACAGTATATACACCACTACAGAATATACACCACTACAGAATATACACCATTACAGTACATACACCACTACAGTACATACACCACTACAGAATATACACCACTATAGTATATACACCACTACATTATATACACCACTACAGAATATACACCACTACAGTACATACACCACTACAGAATATACACCATTACAGTATATACACCACTACAGTACATACACCACTACAGAATATACACCACTACAGAATATACACCACTACAGTACATACACCACTACAGAATATACACCACTACAGAATATACACCACTACAGAATATACACCACTACAGTATATACACCACTACAGTACATACACCACTACAGAATATACTGCACACCACTACAGTATATACACCACTACAGAATATACTGCACACCACTACAGTATATACACCACTACAGAAAATACACCACTACAGTATATACACCACTACAGAATATACTGCACACCACTACAGTATATACACCACTACAGAATATACTGCACACCACTACAGTATATACACCACTACAGAATATACTGCACACCACTACAGTATATACACCACTACAGAATATACACCAGAGCTCTTCTTCTGATCATTTAAAGGGGCCAGGGCAGGGGAAATAGGAATAGAGCATTGCAACGTAAGATACATTTAAAAATACTTAAAATACCATATTTTCCTTTTGTATACATGTATATTATCTGCATCTTATATATTTATATTAAGCATGCTTAGAACTGAATTTCATTATGAAAACTTGCACCTAACTGCAATGAAATGAACAGGGGCAGACACTCCAGGGGTCACTAAGCCCACCGGTGGCCACAGGCTGCAAGTTGAAAAACTACAAAGCATCGCAAGTGGATTTTTTTTGTAAAATTGGTGCACGGAAATCTAATTTTAAAGCAGCAATACTACTTTCCCACTTTATATTGGAATTATTTGTATATGTAAAGCGTGTGACAATGTATCATTCTACATTCTTGCCTAAACTGGCAATCGTTTGGGGCTCCTGTTATACATCTGTCAAAATCCTGATTGTGTGCCTAACATAATGGCTGCTTCAGTATCTCAGCAGCTACAATCTATCCTTATATTACTAAAGGTAACATTATCTATTGTTACAGTTTACAGCTCAAACATTTGCAACAACTTAGCACAAACAGGAAAGTGTTGCAAAGAACTTGCGCTGCTTGGGAGGTGGGTGAAAACCTGCTCTAGAAATCAAAGGACGCTTTAAAACTCATTGAAAATGACATTAGGTGTTGAATAAAAACAAAAAAGAAATAAAATAAGTCATTATTATCTATTAGTACAGAACTGATTTATTAAAAAAAACAAAACCCACATAAGATTTCACGTTTTGCCTCTTTAAATATTTACTAAGGGCTGTTCTAATTGGCTGTGGTTAGTCAGCCTTTCTATAATAGGGCCGCGCGCGCACAGCAGCGAGAGTGGTACCGGCCGACAGAGGGGAAGACTGGGAAAAAAACGTTTTTGCGCCGCTGTAATGAATGTATGTATGTATCTATGTATGTATCTATGTATGTATGTGTGTGGTGTTTAGAAAGGTTTAATAAAGTAAAATATATAAAATACATCCATTCATGCTGGCGTAAAAACACATTTACATACGCAAGTACATATATATACACACACACACACATACATATATATATATATATATATATATATATATATATATAAATATATATATATATATACATACACACACACAGTTACCCAGTGACACACACACAAACACACAGTACCTTCCAAGACTGTCGCTCACAACATACACACACAAAGCGTGCGTCACGTGCACGCGCGTTCGTACAGGCACGTGCGCACACTATATTACAGCCCGTACTTACACTTGTTATAAGTTAAAAATAGAGAACTCTGTTTTAATTTAAAATTGTATCAATCAGTTATTTAACATGAAGCAATGTGTCAAAATTCCTTTTCAAAAACAACAAACTATGCTTCACGTGTATGATGGCCGTCATTCATACAACGCACATTTTCGGAAGGGTTGTACTACGTTTTAGCACCACAATTTGACGCAGAATTTATTTTCCAACTATTATCTTAATACAGAAGCCCCTGTGTGTTTGTGCAGCCGAGTGCAACTGCTCAGTAATATTCACATGTGATGTGTTGCAAAAGTCATCCCCTATATCCTGTCTACCCAAGGCCGTGTCCATAGTCAGCGCAACGGCGCGAACGCCGCAAACAAAAGGCCGTAAGGCAATGAGCACGGCCATAGAGTGCGCACGAGAGCGACGCCGCAGAAGAGTTTTCCGCGAGACAACGGTTTTTGATTTTGTCTCACGACGGCCGGGTGACGTGCGCGGTTCAGCCAATGAGGGCGAACCGCTCACGTGACGTCATGGGTACGCCTCCAAGCTGTGAATCATTGCTGATCTTGGACGCCTCCCCGTCACGCCTCCTCCTCCAGCACCCTTGGCCACGGATCGCCTCTGCAGCAGGCACACGCGACGCCACGCGCTCCATCGTGCATGCGCGCACGCCTACCATGTACAAGGCCTAAGAGTAATATAATCAGTAGGTTCCTTACAATTTGGGATCTCACCCCGGATTAGGGTTGAATTATATTCAGTGTAGTCAGGTCGCCCTCTGCCAAGGTGCTGCCGTGATGAAAGATCAAATGCACCCATTATCATAGGAATCGCCCAACTTCACATTTCGTGTTCCAGCTTCAGTAATAGTGTTTCACATAGAATGACCCAAGTATACCTGATTTTTTTTTTCAGCACTCATGTTTTTATTTTGAAATAATGAATCTATGTAAATAACATCTACTGATATTCATGATGGCACTTGGATATTAAACTCTTGTATTTTCTGCATTGATCTGCCTCTGTAATAAGAAAACAGCCGGTATCTCTCAAAACAGCTGCAAACACGGACCTGCTATGTTTTATTTGGACTTGCTGGGCTATGTGATTACTCCTGGTAGTGCGCGGCATGAGATTGTTAGAAATAAACTCTTGTGCATTCACAAAAAGTTAAATATCAGTTTTCAGATGGACGCCCATCTATGCCAAGCAGATTTACAGTTTTGTCTCCCAAAAGGAGATCAAAATGTAAATATCAGTATTTCTCTACACACACACACACACACACACACACACACACACACACACACACACACACACACACACACACACACACTCTTACCTTGTGGATGGTCAGGCCGGACCCGGTGTCTGTGAGAGGCCCGGACGCCGACGCTGCAAGTAGGCCTGACCTCTGGCCAGTCCTCAGCTCTCCCTCACTCTGTCCCATGCCGAGCTTCCAACGTGTCGCGCGACGGGCCTCTCTGACAGAGTTTCCAAATAGAGGATAGTCCAGTTGAATACTAGACACCTGGCAACCCTAGTCCCAGGAGGTCCCTGCAGGCTCTGCGTCCAGCAGTATATAACAACAACACTATGTGTAAGATAGATATCTTACACAAGAGCCCTCACCTTGCACTCCTCATGACAGAATAGGAAAGAACCAATTTTCTTGCTGACTTCATAGTCAGGGAATATAGATATTTGTACTACTTAAAAGAGGCATTCCAAAGTATGTATATATTTATAAACACCAAACCATATATATGGTATTTGTCTCCCACTAACACAAATGAATAAAACTAATTTATTGATATAGCATCGACGTGTGTGATAAATATTTACAGTGCAATAAAATCCCCTAGTGGCAGTTACAGAATACCAGCGTGACACATTTGTAACAGTCTATCAATAAACAGTATTTATTGTGTCTGGTAATTAATATAGCTAATCATTAGCCTTCCACTCCGACCATAGGTTTTATATGCTACAATTAACAGCATGACTAATTTAGCCAATTATACCAAGTGAATACCGGTGTAATAGAGGTATTCAAAAATGTTGATTATCCAAATGAGAAAATACTGTAGTGAAAAGCCATATATCTCAGAGGCGCAGTCTCCCCTCATAATCAAGAAATATATTCAGTATAATAATCTCTCAGTTGACACTAATGTCTAATAGTATTGATGTCCACACAAGATGTTCCACACATGCATACAGAGTATTCTGTGGGGTACACCCTTAATGGGTTAAATCTAACTGGGTGCAGTGTTATGGCAGCAAGAACGATTAGTGATAAATAATCAGCTAGGTTATATACTTAAAAGTGTAATGCTTTTTCAACAACCGCTATACATACTGATCAGCAAACTATCTCAGTTGACACTAATGTCAGTTGTGGTAATAACCACACAAGATGTATCACACATGCATACACAGTATCTTTTTGTGTGCACCCTTAATGGGTTAGGTATAACATTTTGTCAGATGCACTGTTGTGGCAGCAATAACGATTGGTAAATGATAAGCAAGCTTTAAATTCTTAAAAGTATAAGGCCTCGTTCAGGGTGCCAGAGGCAGGAGTTGGAGGGCGGGCGTTCGCGAGGGCGGGCGGCAGTCTGCTGGGCGATGTGTGTTCATCCCCAGCAGACTTTTTCAGGAGTTGGGGAGGGGGCGGGGCTACAGACCTGAGGTTAGGGATCCAAGTTGCAGTCTTGAAATCATTCTCAAGAATGATTTCATTGGCTGCCGAGGTCCCAGTGACGCTGCTGCAGCTTCAAAAAACGACTTGGGTTGTTTATTGAAACTGTAGCCAGCGTCAACTACGTACTTCGGAGACAGGGCAGCTGCTACCCTGACAACCAGTATTCAATTTGAATACATTGTGTCCCACGGCAGCTCGCACGGCAGCACGCCCTCCCTCCGAAGCCTGCACCCTGAACGAGGCCTAATGCTTTTACAGTTAGACAACCACAATACACACTGATAAGTAAGCTGCCTAAGCGTGTACCCAGCTGTTTTGGTATTGACCAAGGTAGATCGAAGACATCGCAATACCACCTGATCTGCGGAGTGCCTTAGAAGTATCCGCCACCCACTAAGAACGTCACCATCATTAAAAACCCTCCGCACGTTTCGTGTGGCTGCTCTCCCTTCATCAGCGGAGGAGCCAAGTATGCAGTGTCGCCACGTCTTTAAGTGCTCTGTATGGTGAGAGCATCAAACTAGATACACCCATCCCACGGAGGGAAATGGAGGTGTGTTAGTGGAAGACAATAAATACCATATATATGGTTTGGTGTTTATAAAAATATACATACTTTGGAATGCCTCCTAAAGTAGTAGGAATATCTATATTCCCTGGCTATTACGTCAGCAAGAAAATTGGTTCTTTCCTATTGTCATGAGTGCATGATGAGGGCTCTTGTGTAAGATATCTATCTTGCACACAGTGTTGTGATATATGTTTAAAACCCCTCTGCACCGGACATTTTGTTTCATATATTTTCTCTAATTTTGGCAGAGCGGATAATCACAGACAGTAGATTTCCTGCGTCCTGCAGGCCTGGGGAACCGTACCAACTAGTGTCCTTCTAGTTGGGAAGTGTCTCTCCTCTCTGGCAGCTTGCTTACTGCCATATACATCCCCATGCAATCAGCTCAGTCACAGTTAGGTGCACCTGCAGACTGCCTCTCCGGAGAAGTTAACCTCGCACCCTGGAAAGCCTGCGTAAGGCAACCTGCTAACATACAGAGTCCATGACTGTCACAATATATATACAGGCATACCCCGTATTAACGTACGCAATGGGACCGGAGCATGTATGTAAAGCGAAAATGTACTTAAAGTGAAGCACTACCTTTTTCCCACTTATCGCTGCATGTACTGTACTGCAATCGTCATATACGTGCATAACTGATGTAAATAACGCATGTGTAACAGGCTCTATAGTCTCCCCGCTTGCGCACAGCTTCGGTACAGGTAGGGAGCCGGTATTGCTGTTCAGGACGTGCTGACAGACGCATGCGCGAGCTGTCGTTTGCCTATTGGGCGATATGTCCTTACTCGCGAGTACTTAAAGTGAGTGTCCTTAAACCGGGGTATGCCTGCACAGTGCTTTTTCCTTAGAAAAAAGGGTGAGGGAACTCTGACGTGAGAATGGGAGTGAGGGGGGTAAATTATTCTTGGACATGCGCAATAATATACACATTTATTCAACATTTGTAGATTATCACAACAATGCTATAAAGTTTACCACATGGTCTATGAAAACCGGTACAGGAACTACGTTCCACCGCGTCCCCCTGAAAAAACACCCTGTTTTATATATATATATATATATATATATAAATATAAATAAACATGTATGCAGCTTAAACAAGGTTTTTACCATTGACCCCTATACACGTATTGACCGAGGCCGGATACTTTGCGTGGGGCGAAGGAGAAGGCATGAGAAAATAAGTCGCGCCTGTAACGTGGCTCGCAGCAAAGGATTATGGGAAACGCAATTAAAGACAGTGACAGTAATGGGCATATCAACGATGCCTCTGCTGAATGAACGCATTGCATGTGCCACTGGCAGCAAAAGCCTGAAATGCATATTCTGCACCCAATTATTTACAATATTATTTCTCCCTAGGCTTTGTTCCTGCGCACGTCACAAAGATGGCTGCTTTGTCCTCCTCCAATATAGAAGACGAGAGTTTGAAAGGCTGTGAAATCTATGTGCAGAAATACAGCATCCAGCAGATTCTGAAAGAGTGCATCGTGAACCTGTGCATTGCAAAACCAGACCGTCCCATGAAGTTCCTGAGAGAACACTTTGAAAAGCTTGAGAAGGTTAGTCACTTCAGGGGGCTGCTTGTTTGATGTATTCAATGTATTTCTTCATTAAACTGCATTTATTCTTATTTGTGGTAAATTGTTGAAATATATATTTATAGTTAAACCAGCAGTCTGTGCTGATTGCCGTTAGTTTTTACATGTGTTATGCTTTCTTGCTTCTTTTGCTCTTTCCAACACAGTTTTTATTTCTAGGATCTAATGTTCCGTTCAGGAGATACAAGCGTTTGCAATATTAAATGTCTGGGAGGTTAAAATGGAGCTCTCCCCAGAGCCCAGTGCGGGTTTTTTTACATGGATGGGAAGCTGGGGGACCCATACCAGAGCTGCGTTAATTTCAGCTCCGGCGACTTGCTGGTTCCCGAGATACTTGCTGGGAAAGGTGGCGCCAGTCCCATCCCCTCCAGGGGAAAGAAAATGGCTGTTTACATCTCCCGTGTTAGGCCACGTCCATCGTTAGCGCGACCAACCTTGCGTGCGGCATGATCAAAATGCAGTGCCTCTATGAGGCCGTCCTTAGAGCGCGCGACGAGAAGCGCCAGCCGGGTCACGTGAGCGGTGCGCCCAATGAGGGCGAGCCAGCTCCGTGATGTCACGGCCATGCCACCGACACGCCCCCTCACCGCGTCCACCTAGAGCGCACAAATCGCTCCAGCACGGTCACGCGCGCACACCATGGACGCGGCCTCACGCATAATCCTTTGCGGCTTCCTATTGCTCCGCGTGACGAGGGAGATTTAAGTGCGTGGAAGTAGCAGCTCTACTTGTGGTTTGCCAGAGCGGGAATTAGCTGCTTTAATACGGTACTGTTTGTCCTGCTGGTGGTAGTTGAGTTGTTTGTAAAGAATTTATGATAATCCACACCAGAGGTGGCCAACTCAAGGGCCACCAACAGGTCAGGTTTTCAGGATATGCCTGCTTCAGCACAGGTCTCTCAATTGGTCTCTGCTTCAGCACAGGTGGCTCAGAGGCTCAGTCTGTGAGTGGCTGATTGAGCCACCTATGCTGAAGCTGGGATATCCTGAAAACCTGACGTGTTGGGGGGGGGGGGGGGGAGGCTTGAGAACTGGAGTTGGCCTCCCCATGTCCATGTATAATGTGACACAGCTGCCTGCCACCAGACTGACCCATAGGCTGCGGCCACGCTAGCGCTGAGCGTGCTGACCGCACGGTGCTCGCCGAGGTTAGTTTTGCCAATTGAAATTGTCTCGTCCCCGTTCATGTGGTGCGTAAACAAAAAAGAGAGACTTTGAAGCGGGCTCAACTTGCCCGCAAAGCCCCCCCCCCTGCCGTGTGCTTGCGAAATAGCCAGGACACTCGGCGTTCATGCTTGGGGAGCTGGTGACGTCTCAAGCATGAGCGCGGTCAGCGCCAGCGGGGCCGCAGCCATAGGAAGGAATTAACGTCTTGCCTCTGAAAGCTTCAACGCTATTTTGTCCTCCTTGAAATGTAGACTCCCCATTGTACTTCTGGTTGACATCTGTGGAAAACTTGCCGGTTATACTCCTGCTTTCCACCAGAACAATCTAAAAGCTAAAGGGGGTATTATGTGCATGAGGAGAGGGGGGTATTATGTGTATGAGGAGAGGGCGGTATTATGTGCATGAGGAGAGGCGGGTATTATGTGCATGAGGAGAAGGGGGTATTATGTGCATGACGAGAGGCGGGTATTATGTGCATGAGGAGAGGGGGGTATTATGTGTATGAGGAGAGGGGGGTATTATGTGCATGAGGAGAGGGGGGTATTATGTGCATGAGGAGAGGGGGGTATTATGTGCATGAGGAGAGGGGGGTATTATGTGCATGAGGAGAGGGGGGTATTATGTGCATGAGGAGAGGGGGGTATTTTGTGCATGAGGAGAGGGGGGTATTATGTGCATGAGGAGAGGGGGGTATTTTGTGCATGAGGAGAGGGGGGTATTATGTGTATGAGGAGAGGGGGGTATTATGTGCATGAGGAGAGGGGGGGTATTGTGTGCATAAGGATAGGGGGGTTATTATGTGTATGAGGAGAGGGGGGTATTATGTGTATGAGGAGAGGGGGGTATTATGTGTATGAGGAGAGGGCGGTATTATCTGTATAAGGAGAGGGGGGTTATTATGTGTATGAGGAGAGGGGGGTATTATGTGTATGAGGAGAGGGGGGTATTATGTGTATGAGGAGAGGGGGGTATTATGTGTATGAGGAGAGGGCGGTATTATCTGTATAAGGAGAGGGGGGTATTATAACAATAACATCACCTGGTCTCCTGGGTGAAACACTCTCATGTGAGCATTCTGATTGTAATGTCTCTCCTGACTGTCCTGGGCTGATCTAAGATTCTCCCTGGCAAAATGGCCGACCACATCTAGGCGCTTCCTAAGGTCTAGTACATATTGCAGGGTATTCTTAGAAGGGGACTGCTGTTCCTCCCAGGACTCCTTTAGGAGGTCTAGGATACCCCGCGGTTGGCGGCCATAGAGCAATTCAAATGGAGAGAATCCTGTGGAGGCCTGGGGAACTTCCCGCACTGCAAACAGCAGAAAAGGGAGAAGTTCATCCCAGGCTCTCTTTTCTGAGTCTACAAATTTCCTCAGCATCCCTTTTAGAGTTCGGTTAAATCTTTCCACCAATCCGTCAGTCTGTGGATGGTAGACCGATGTCCGAACAGACTTGACCTCTAGTAACTTTAAGACATCCTGCATCAGTTTAGCCATGAAATTTGTACCTTGGTCTGTCAACATAACCTGGGGAAGTCCAACCCGTGAGAATAGTTCCAACAACTTGTTGGCTACTTGCTTCGCCGTTGCTGTTCTCAGGGGGAACGCCTCAGGATACCTTGTTGCATAGTCCACTATTACAAGGATAAACCTGTGTCCTTTTGCAGAAGGTTCTAGAGGTGCTACCAAGTCTACCCCAATCCTCTCAAAGGGAACTGACACCAAGGGTAGAGGAACCAAAGGGGCTGGTTTTTGTCCTTTTGGACCAGTTAGCTGGCACTCCGGACATGCTGCACATAGCTTAGCAATATCACTATGCATCCCTGGCCAATAGAATCGGGATGAAATATGGTCCAATGTTTTATCCCTGCCCAGGTGACCACCCCAAGGGACAGTATGGGCTAGAGTGAACACAGATTTAACAAACGCCTTGGGAACCAATATCTGTCTGGTGACCTCCCCTGTTTGTGTCTGCCTATTCACCCTATATAGGATATCCTTTGATAGCTCAAAATGGGGGAATACTATCACCCCCTGTGCATCTAAAACCTGTTCATCAATTTTCACCACCTTGTCATACTGTCTAGCAAGGACTGGGTCTTCCCTTTGCTTCTGGCGAAAGTCAGGGAGGTACAGGTCTGGTAAATCTCCAGGGCCCATATCCCCCTCCCTTTGGCCATCCCCAGCCATCACTTGTGACCTCTGACTACTCGAATGGTCACCTTGAGACCCAGATTTCTGCAACCAGTCCTGTTTGTCCAAGCGTCTTTGCTTCCGAGTCTTTTGAACCCGGTGTCTACTGGGAAAAGGGTCTGCCGAGAAGGGGAACAGTTTGCCAGGGTTCTCCTGAGCCCCAGAAGGAGGTTCCTCGTGAAAGACTGGGGCCATTAGGTCCGCAAAGAAAGGCCAGTCCCGACCGAGCACAACGGGGGCAGGGAGCCAAGGAGCGACTCCTACTTCGAGGTAAGCCTCCTGACCTTTTACCTGTAGCCGGATTTTGGCTGTCGGATAAGGTTTTACATCTCCGTGTATACATTCTATGCTCCATGGTGAGTCAAAAGAACACACGTTGGGCGGTAACAGTTCCTGGAGGACCAGCGTTTTCCCAGAGCCCGAATCTACAAGGGCCTGGATGTTTTTTCCCCCAATCAGGGCTGGAAGTAGCCAGGGCTTGTAATTTTCCCCAGAAAAAGCCGAGGCGACGGTTCTGCTGAATGAACAATCCATCAGTGGACAGTCCACATACTGGTGGCCTTGTTCTCCGCAAGCAGAACATGGAGAGGGTTCCCTCGCTGGAGGGGGCTGTGGATAGCGCTCCGCTGGACCGGTTACTGGAGACCAGGCATCTGGTGGGTCCTATGGGCGACGTCTTCGGAAGTTCCTCTCACTTTGCGACGAGCCGACATCCGGAAGGAGATAAGGGTCTCTGCGGGGACCCGCATTTGGACTCCGTCCTTGCTGGAACGACTGCTCCTTCCTTTGGACTTGGCGGTTCCGTGACGGGCCGTAGGTTCCCCATTGATCCGACCTCCCTCTTTGGGCGTCCGCAAATGCCGGTGGAGTCGGGTCCAGGACACTCTCCTGCTGCTCAGCCCCAAGGAAGTTCTCCACGAGTCGGACCGCCAAAGCTAGGGTTTCAACAGTGTAGCGTTTTACCCACGAGCGTGCGGGAGGGGGTATTACTTGTAGAAAGTGTTCCAAAACCACCTGCTCAAGAATTGCCTCCTTAGTGCACTCCTCGGGTTGTATCCAGCGCGTACACAAGTCCAATAATCGCTGAGCGAGAACCCGGGGTCTCATCTTAGCGGTGTACTTCATGTTCCGGAACTGCTGCCGGTAGGTCTCTGGGGTCAGACCTAAGCGATCCAGTATGGCAGCTTTTACTTGTCGGTAGTCCATTGCCTGATCTGTAGGGAGGCCCTGATATGAGGCCTGGGCTTCTCCTATGAGGAGCGGGGCCAAAGCAGTTGCCCAGCGATCTGCAGCCCAGCCCTGAGCTTCGGCGACTCTTTCAAATGTTAGTAAAAAAGCCTCTGGATCCTCGTTCGGAGCCATTTTCCTCAGGAGTATCGGGGGTCTGCTGGCCAGTTCTGCACTGGCAGACCCTTGGAATTGGGTCAGCAGCTTGGCAATCCGCTCATCCTGTGCTGTCTGTAGTCTTTCATCTCTCTCCGCTTGCAGCCGGGCCTGCTCGCACAGAAACGCTTTCAACATTTCTTCCACTCGTGTGTGTGTGTGTGTCCCTTTAACTGCAGGAGCCTTTTGAAAAAAATCAAATCTCACTTCTTGACAACCATATGTTGCAGGGTACATGCAACTACACACGTGGGTTTCTTGACAAGGCTGTTTTATTTTGCCTTGAAAAATATTCAGCACATAAAACAAAAATAGCTCTTTTTCAGCAACAAACGAAAATGGCTTTTCCTTCAGCAAACCGAACAAAACAGTTTCTCTTTAGCAGACAGTTTATATATATGCAGCTACCCTTTTTCTATGCAGGGGACAGACAGTTCACAGTTTCACTACTTTGCTACCCAGACCTTGTTTTCAGGAATCACTTTAGCAGCTTACTCCTCTCTCATCAACAGCAAGCTCCCTGTGTCTACAACCTGGGTTTTAACACACCTTGATTAGGCAGCTGGGATCCAACTAATTGTCCTGAGGTTCCCAGCTGAAGTTTAACCTAGTCATTGCTGCACTGCAGACTAGACATAGGTTTTCCAGGCATATAACTGGTGGCTTTTATTTACCCTGTCACAGGGCGGCAAAAATGTAAATCCGCCACTGTATCCAACCCCAGGATTTTTTTTTCTATAGTGCTAATTATTGCTGATGCATTAGAAATTGAAAATAACATAATGTGGAAATCTATTAGGTACAGAGGAAGAAATGTTTTTGTAATAGTGGGATTTAGCTGACATTGTGCTGTTTGTTTCCGGTGTATACACAATTTCTATGTTAGCTCTATTAAAAAAACAACATATGCATTACCCAGAGAACACCATGAATTGGCGGAGAATTCCGCCTACAACATCACGCAAACCACTTGGAATGAAACACGGCATTGTGCATCGAGAACTCCGGGCAGCAAACCAGCACGGGTCCAGCGTGCATTGGCAGGACCGGCAGAGCCGCAGACAGATTTTAGTTGTTTGTGCTCCATTATCATTTTCCAACTCACGCCTCTGCTCCACTCTCCTTTCTCTCGCCAACCAAACCAGTTCCATTACTTGCTTGCACCCCGGGTATAAGTAGACAGGATTTCTAGCTCTTCTGAATTCTCCGTACCATTCTCCGAGAGAGATGGCTGGTTGTCATGACAACAGAAGAATGGCGAGGCGGTTACTGGAAGGGAATTCTGCACAAGGTTTTATAGCAAGTCACAGCATATCTCATAACTGTTGCATGAAGAACTAAATCGCCTGAAAGACTATTTCTACTTCAACTTGCTGCAAGGCGACTTGGCATATGGGACATGAGGATGTCTTGCAAAGAAACCAGCCCTGGATATAACCTGTCTGCCAATGGAAGTCAGGAATGGAAATCGTACCTGGGCTGCAGGCAGCAGTGCTTAGAAAAGCAGCCAATGATACCGCTGCTGTTTATTTAGGGGGACTATAGAGCAGAGACTAGAGTTGTAGCCGAATCACATGGTAACTTAAGCAATTGAATTTATTGTCTTCATATTTTCACAGTATGTCAGATTTATTGTCTTACCGTAATGTGTCTCTCAGCTTACTGAAATGTTTACAATTTGTGGTTGTAATGCCTGCAAAAAGTATTCAGCTGTACTGCACACTTAGTTTTCGTGGTTTTGCAAAGGCAATATGTACGTTTTGATATAGACAGTTCCTGTACATGTACTGTAGTTATTTATTCAGAAACATATCAGTTCTCTTGGTATAAATGGAAATCTGTAGCAAACTGTTGGTCCTTGATAAGTCTACAACTGATGCTATACAGATTGGTTCATATTTGCTAGAAATTGGATAGAGTCTTCTAATCATCATCACTATTTACGCATACTGACAACCTTAACATCCTCTGCACGTACTGTATCTCTTTTTGATAACTGAAAGTAATTCTCACAAACATTTCAACATTTCATTATGGATATGCTAATCCAAGTAGAAATTGGTTTGACATTTACCCAGTACTACAAACTAGTGTGCAATCATGTGGATCTACACCAGGGGCGGTCAACTCCCGTCCTAAAGGGCAACCAACAGGTCAGATTTTCAGCATATCCCTGCGTCAGCACAGGTGGCTCAATCAGAGTGACCTGTGCTGAAGCAGGGATATCCTGAAAACCTGACCTGTTGGTGGCCCGTGAGGACTGGAGCTGGCCACCCTGATCTACACGGACTTGTTTGAGCGCTGTCTGTCCAGTTTTACACAAACAAGCCAAAGTACTATTCCTTGAATGGCTGGAATAATTGAAGTACAGTATGTATGGGATGGAGAACTTCAGTTTGGAGATTCTGTCTGGAGATAAAGTCAAGTTTGCTGAGTAAATGTGTCCAAGTAATTTCAGGACCGGTTTCAGGAAGATGGTAACATTGGGTTCTTTACCTTTTTTGCATAATTTGATATAATTTGTGCATTGGTCAAAGCTGTTCTCTGCACTAGACATGTGTAAAACGGCCTAAAATGCATTTCTGACATTTTAAACGGTTTTGTTGTTTTTTATATCAATTTCGACTTCCTGCAAAATGTTCCGCCAGCCCTCCAAGGGCTAATAATATCGCCAAATGCGTAAGCTTTAAGCAAACTATCGCCAGGCAATACACACGGTGTGGGCGCTATTTCTAGTCTCAGCTGATCTGGCGATTTTTAGACATTTTCGCAAATTCGCCGATTAAACAAAATTGCAATGCACACCGACTTAATGCTTGGTGAGTCGCTTGCTAACTCTGACCTAGCGACTCAAACATTACGCCGGGCCGTACTCCCCGCACACGGAAGGCCGCAGTCCTGGATCGCAGTGACCGTGTTTACTTGCTTAGTAGAAATAATCTTAGCACAAATATCAATAAGGGTGCAAACTGTGAGTGCTAATGGGCAAGGTAATGCTGTTTAAAACAACCCCATTTCTGCCAGCGGGGCAGCAACGCATGGCAAAGCAAGGGTTAAAGTCCCATTGGATTATACCACCAGTGGCCAACTCCAGTCCTCGAGGGCCACGAATAGGTCTGGTTTTAGGGATATCGCTGCTTCAGCACAGGTGGCTCAATCAGTGGCTCAGTCTTCAACTGCACCACCTGTGCTGAAGCAGGGATATCCTTAACCTCTGGCCTGGTGGCCCTTGAGGACTGGCGTTGGCAGCCCCTGGACACTACGTTTGGGGAAATGAACATGCAGACAGTATCACAATGTTTGTTCGCTGCAAGCTTCTTTTTTTGGTGTTTATCACTCTGAATCATTTAATGGGGGTCACTGAGAGGAATTTTTTTTAATAGCAGGCACATACTGGCTGTCACCACTGATTGTTGCTGCTTCAGTTCAGCAGCTTTATGGCAACATATGACTCAGTTTGCTGGCTACCGAAGTGACATTGAGTCAGATGAGATCTGCTGCTTAAGGCTTGTAATATAGCGCGCACGTTTAGTGTCTATAGTGCAAGCAGTGACGCGCGCGGCTAGGAGGCGTGGCTATGATGTCACAACGTTACACTGTGATTGGCTCACAGCGTCAAGTGGCGCAGCAACAGCACAGAAATACAAATTTGTTGTATTTCCTCAGATCTGCTGCGCCAACGCTCACGGCCGTGCGCGCGTCTCAACTATAGCAACGTCAGGGTCACACAGGCAATTATCATTGACGGTAGCGCATGCGCGCGCACTATGTTACAGGCCTAATACAGCCCCAGTAGCAGAGTCATTGGCTTGAGGACTGGAGTTGAGCCCCCCTGTTAAGTGATTCCAATGTAACCTTTCTAATGCCAAAGTGTTCTGCACAAGGACGCTGTGCAATACGTTGGCATATGCATGAGTGAAATTCCCCATTGTGCATCATACTGTTCCTAAGCACATATGCAGGGATCTGTATTTATCGTGTCCTCTTTTCCCTCCCCCCCGACGCGTAGGAAGAATGCAAACAGATTTTGGCTCAGCAGAAGTCAAACTCTCAGTCGGACTCGCATGACGATGAAATATCTCCCCCACCCCCCAACCCTGTGGTGAAGGCTCGACGCAGGAGAGGGGGTGTCAGCGCAGAGGTGTACACTGAAGAAGATGCCGTCTCATACGTTAGAAAGGTAACCCTGATCATCCCTTCCATCAGGTGACAGCCACTCAGCGGTCATAAAGATGTATTTTTAGGGAAAACAGTGCATTTTTTGAAGTTAAACTTCTTTAGTGGCACCTAGTCAATTTTGATGGAACAAAACTCCTTCATGGAGACGAAAATGTGAAGCGGAAATGACGTCACATTCCTAACGGCCGCTCCTAATGGCCGCCGCTCCCCCCACACGCCCGCTGACATGCTGCGCATGCGCAGTAGTGATGGCGCTGCTGATGGACGCCACGCATGCGCAGAAGCGGCTGGCAGCGGCGCCGTTCCCCCCACACGCCCGCTGACATATGCCGCGTATGCGCAGTAGTGATGGTGCTGCTGACGGATGCCACGCATGCGCAGAAGCGACTAGCATCGCTCAAACAGAAGCAGAGTTCTCCGGCGCGCATGCGCAGAGGCTTCTGGAGCTCGGCAGTGCGTCGCACATGGGCAGCAGAGGAGAAGAGGACATGGAGCACAGACCACCCACCCACACCCCCTGTGTCACACACACACACACACACACACACACACACACACACACACACACACACACACACACACACACACACACACACACACACACACACACACACACACAATTACACACTGTCACACACTATTACACACAGACACACACAGACACACACAGACACACACACACACACACACACACACACACACACACACACACACACACACACACACACACACACACACACACACACACACACACACACACACACACACTGTCACACACACACACTGTCACACACTATTACACACAGACACACACTATTACACACACACACACACACACACACACACACACACACACACACACACACACACACACACACACACACACGGAATTCACAGTTAGTGCGAATAGCTAATACAGGGGATGTGTGCCGAGCACGCGTGTTCTAAGTCAAATTTATTTGCGTTTTGTCAATGAAATAGTTTTTTTATTTTTAATTAAAAACATCACCAACACAAATACAATTTCTGTGACAAAAGTCAAAGAAGTTTCACTTAACATGCGCGTGCTCGGCACACACAATTTTTTTATTTTTTAGATTTGATGTCCCACCTAGTTCTTACCTCAATGGATAACATACACACTTACTGGGTAATTGATATTAAATGTTAAATGTACACCTCTCTCCCAACAACTTCTTTACCCCTCAATAAAAATCACCCCCACAATTCCTCTATTCACACCCTCTATCTACTCCTTCCTGCTGCTGGGTATCTCCCCTAAGCCTGAACCCAGACATACACACCTGCTCTCATCCACACCTCCCTGCCACATCTTTCCCCGCTAATGGTGTTAACCTTCTGATTTAATCCTGACCAACCTTTAAAACTCGCCTCACAAATCAAGCATCCCAATAGCCCGGACTCATTGTCCCACACCCACATTCCTACCACCCATTGTGACCAAGCACTGCCATCTACTGCACTTATTCCCCCACCTGCTGTCTCTGTAACTCTCCCAACATGCCACTTAGATTGTAAGCTCTTCGGGGCAGGGATTTCCTTTCCTATTGTCTGATTTTTGCTGCGCTTATTGTATTATTATAATTGCCTGTACTGTATTCTTTGTCAAGCGCTGAGTACACTTTTGGCACTATATAATTAAAGATATTCATACATACATACATACATACAAATGTTTAAAAAGGTTACACTAGTCTGATTGTCCTGTGGCGATCCATTTACCTTATATTTTTGTGACTGTGTTTTTTCGAGTGGTTAATTTGCTTCACCCCTAACGAAACAAAACCACGGACTGCTTCACTGCTGGAGAAATCAACACTTACACTAACAATGTGACATTCTTTTTATATTGTCACAACGTAGGAACAAATTCAGATTCTGGTATTCTAAAAATGACCAACTAGAGATTCATTTGGCAATTTAAATGTCTGTTTATCCCAAAAGCCGGAAGGTTCATTAATCTCTGCGCAGAACGAAAAAAAACAAATAAGTACCATATTGTAAAAGAAATAATTCGAGTTAAGGAATCACGTTGTATGGATCGCTGTAAGGATGATGCTCTAAGCTGGTGTTTGCTACATGTAGGTGGAAATAGCCCGTTGCAGCAGCCTTTTTTCTTTGCCCAGAGCTGCTTAACCTCTGACCGCAGAGCAATCTTTTCATGACCCCAGGATATGGCTTTTGTCTTGAAAGGAAGGATGCATCGTTTCTGAGAGAGTGAGAATTGTTGGATGTAGTTAGCAAGTCAGAGGATTTTTCTACATGTTGACAGCCTTCAGGGCATCAAATTGAAATATCCAAGTACATACAAGTCACGCATCTCTGCACATATTTTTTATTTATAAAAAGGTTTCACCAGGAAGTAATATATTGAGAGTTACCTCTCATTTCACGTATGTCCTGGGCACAGAGTTATAACAATACATGGTTATATTAAAAGAACAGAGGTTATACAGTCAATTCACAGACATTTCATGGACAGATAGAGTTGGAAAATTGGGTACAGTGGGATAAAGGGCTGGTGAGTTTCAGATTGAAATACAGCAGCTTTAACATCACCAAACGGCAGCAAATCGCAGAAAACGGCTCACACCCTTTAGCTGCCCCTCAGCTGCACCAAAGGATATTCGCCTTTGGAGCAACACAGATGTACACTGGGGTGGTTCAGATTGAATGCAGCTGCGAATACAGTACAAAGTTCTTTGTCATCTTGGCTCATTAACATTCCAGTGGGTGGGGTTGACGTTCCACAAAGTACAAGCAAATGTTAACCCTTAGCACGCTGGTCCTGTGCAGAGGGGAGCAGCTCTTGGGGAGCCCCATCAGACTGTCTGCCTTTGGGGCAATGCAGATGTACACTGGGGTGGTTCAGATTCAATGCAGCTGTCAAAAGTGAACAAGTGCGCTAAAAAAGAAAATATACTCACTTGAAGTATGTGTGTACATAAAATCTGTGATTAAAATGTGATTTGAAAGGGACAAGTATATTATAAATATAGTATAGTAAATTGTGAATAAAAGGTGTTTTGAATAATAATCAATTCAGACCAATAGAAATGTCCTTGTCAGGCCATATTATGAAGTATTTACTGTATTAGTATCCGTGCTGCTTAGTGGCGGAACTAGTCAGTGGTGAGCCTCAGTGGAAGTAAAAATAAAGAGGCCCCCTTCTCCTCCAGGGGCCCGACCTGTGGAGCAGGTCCTTAGGCAGAAACAGAGGGAGCTCACCCACCCAGACGGTGATTGCAGAAGTTGGGCCTGACTTCTGGTGGGGTTATCTTCCGTATCATCTGCGTGGGCTCCCTCTGTTACCGCCGGGTAAGGCCACGCACCACATGTAGGGCCCAGATAGGGATGTGGAGAGAGGGGAGCCTTTAGAACTGCTAAAATAAGTGCTGGAGCAGCATCCCAGTGCCAGGAGAATGGGTCCCTAAAGGTGGTGGGCCCGGGTACAGCCAAATCGGCCGCACATATGATCATTCTGCCACCGGTGTTGCTCCAATATGAGGTTCCTCCACCAGTGCTGCTCCAAAATGAAGTTCATCCACCGGTGCTGCTCTAATTTGAGGTTCCTCCACGGGTGCTGTTCCAAAATGAGGTTTATCCACCGGTGCTGCTCTAATATGAGGTTCCTCCACTGGTGCTGCTTTAATATGAGGCTCATCCACCGGTGCTGCTCCAATATGAGGTTCCTTCACAGGTGCTGCTCCAAAATGAGGTTCATCCAATGGTGCTGCTCCAATATGAGTTTCATTCAATGGTGCTGCTCCAATATGAGGTTCCTCTTTGGTCTCCAAGTTGGATATAGGGATAGAGCGCAGACAGGAAATAAAAATAGAACTAGTGTGCATCGTTTTTTTTTTCATTTTCAAAAAAGATTTAAAAATTCAAATGTACACTCCCATTTGGTAAGAATATCCCGGCATGTATATAAACACCAGGCACCACTGTTCACCTCCTCCTGGGGCTTTTGGGATAGGTAAACGCTACTCTAAGATACCATTCCAGAAACCTTGCTCTCTCTAGAACCGCTCCATGTGCGGCGTCTCAGCCCGTTGAACTTGCCCTTTTATGTCACCGGAAATACGCCATCGACTCCCTGATGAAGCATCTGGTGTTTATATACATGCCGATATATGCTTATCAAATGTGAGTGTAACTTTGGCTTTTCGAATCATTTTTTAAAATGAAAAAAAAGATTGACTCTATTTCTGTTCTACCTTTGTGGATTTCCCGTTTTGCAAATGTTTTCGTTTTGATATAATTAAACCGAATGCATGCAACATGTAGAATGTGAGTACAGGCGGTCCTCGGTTATCCAACGGAATCCGTTCTGGAAGTAGCGTTGGATAGTGAAACCGTTGTAAAGTGAGTCCCATGTTAATCAGTGGCGGTGAGCGTCGGATAACTCATTCAGGCGTCGGAAAACGGCCCGTAGGGTTACATTGTAAAGCGTTGGATATGCCATTCGTTGTAAAGTGAGACGTTGGATACCGAGGACTACCTGTAGAATCAAAAGAGGGAACACTTGTGTGAAGACCTGTTCTAGTGGTGAATGCTAATAAGAAGGGGTGAGCACCACACAAAACCTATATGGCAAACCTACCGTGGGATTATTGGGTTTAATAACTAAATTACTACAGCCGTGCTACATGGTGAGCTTGTTCAAATGATTGGAGTTGCAGCGCACAGCAAAACTACCACTGTTTAGCAAACAATACTAAAAGAGTTTATTTATTTACTCTATTGAGACATAGCCTTGGAAAGCCCTAATGGTATAGTGATACTTGCTACAAATATAAAATGCTGGGAGATAATATTCATAGTTTCAAACAATAAAACAATGTGTTTTTCATAGAAAGTTCACTGTATGCGGATATGTTTCTTTAGCCTCCAAAGTCATTATTCTACCCTAATATACGTGTGTACATGTGAAAGTGCCCTTTTGTCGTTCTTTACAGAATCCATCTGCTTCCCATGCCAGACACAAGAAAATAATATCTGGTTCTGTGGTTTTTCCGCAGGTTATTCCAAAGGACTACAAGACGATGACTGCCTTGGCCAAAGCAATTTCCAAAAATGTACTCTTTGCCCACCTCGATGACAATGAGAGAAGGTATGAAGCAGGGTTCTAAGCTCTATAGTTTGGGGTCAGACAGGAGGAATAGGGGGAGTTTAGGCACGAAGAAGGAACATGCTTTTTTCTTGTCTACCATCCTAATGCGTTCGCCCGTCATTATTTGGGGTTGAAGGCTGTAAAGAAACTGACACAAGGTAGGTAGATAGCACATATGAAACAGAAGCTTGGTAGAAAGATTCATTCTCTGCCATCTCTCAGCAAAAAAATGAGGGGCGTAAAGACTTTGGGTGCGGCCCTCCATTTATGTATATATCTTTATTTATATAGCACCATCCAGGTACATAGCGCTTCCCAGCAGTAATACACGTGACATAATAACCTAACACATAATGGGAATAAGCGCTTCAGACATGAAAGTAACAGTTGGAAAGGGAGTCCCTGCCCCGAAGAGCTTACACTCTAAGTGCCTGAGATACAACATTATCATCGTTTTAATATCACATCAACTGACAATAAAGTTCCTCCAGCATTAAAAGAGTTAAAACGAACAAATTTCTGCAACAAATGACAAAACATCTCTGCTACCACTTGGGGATAGGGTAACCCTACCACATTGTGCCCAGAGATTAATGAGTTGACTTAGTTTATTCCGTATTCAGTCAACATTGCTACATGTAGAGCCGAGAGAGAGCAGCACCCGTAAAGGTCACGGGCGGGTCACGGTCACCGAGGTCAGACAGTAAGAGTCACGAGACAGGGTTCTGGAAATGTCGCACTAAGGAGGCATCTTTATTGTAGCAACCAAACACCGACAAGATCACACACGCATAAGAATTGCTAAGGAAATAAAGGTCAATGGTCTTTGACCTGAGGCACAGCTTGGACATCTGTGTCCACTGTGCGTCTTTCTCTCTCCCAGGCTCTCGGTAGCAGCCTTGCTGGCGACAGTCTGAGAGTGGTAACTTTCACGGTCTCTCTTTAAAGGGGAAATCCCTCCTAGGAACAAAGGGAACTCATTCCAGCGACATGTTTAAGGGGTCTCATCGGGGTGATTGATACCTTTTTTTTTTTTTTTTAACCCAAATCTGACACCTATAAGTATGTATGTATGTATGTATGTATGTATTTGTGTATGTGTATGTATGTGTGTATGTATGTATGTGTGTGTGTATGTATGTATATGTGTGTATATGTGTGTATGTATGTGTGTGTGTATGTATGTATGTGTGTATGTATGTGTGTGTATGTATGTATGTATGTGTGTATGTATGTATGTATGTATGTGTATGTATGTATGTGTGTATGTGTGTGTGTGTATGTATGTATGTGTGTATGTATGTATGTGTGTATGTATGTATTGTATTGTATGTCTTTATTTATATAGCGCCATTAATGTACATAGCGCTTCACAGCAGTAATACACGTGACAATCATATAAATAACAAATAATACAAATAACAGGTCATGGGAATAAGTGCTTCACACATAAAAGTAACATTAAGGAAGAGGAGTCCCTGCTCCGGGAAGCTTACAATCTAATTGGTGGGGAGAACGTACAAAGACAGTAGGAGGGTGTTCTGGTAAGTGCGTTTGCAGGGGGCCAAGCTTTATGTATCGGGTGTATAATATTAGCCACGGTGCTACTCATAAGCTACACTCTTTAAGCAAGTGTGTCTTAAGGTGGATAGAGAGAGTGCTAGTCGGGTACTGAGGGGAAGGGCATTCCATAGGTGTGGGGCAGTCAGTGGGAAAGGTTCAAGTCGGGAGAGGTATTTAGATACAAAGGGGGTAAAAGTATGTTTAATGTATTTATTAAAGTGAGACTTGGGAGGGTGTTGACTTCCTCTGGCTCCTCCCCTTTGTGTGAGGTCACTATGTGATGTCGGATGTTCGGAAACTGCCCAGCAGTTCTGAAAAGGATGGCACAAGGGTTATTGTTTGTGTGATAATCCAATTCTCGGGAGAGGGTATATAACTTAGGTTTCCTTCTGTGGCAGCCAAGTCCTCTTTACATACCAGTTTTGTGTCATTTCATCTTTATAGCTAGGAGTTGAAAGCAGCACCTGTACTTAAGCAACCTCCCTGACACTGGCTGAGCACAATGTATTGGTTTTAGCATCTGGGTCATTGCAGTTAGAATCCTGGTACTACTTACTGGTGTTCTAGTACAGTGCTTCCCAAATCCAGTCCCCAAGGACCACAGTGCAGGTTTTAAGGATATCCTCACATTAGCATAGGTGACTCAATTATTTTGACAGAACCACCTGTGCTGAAGCAGGGGTATTGTATCCTTAAAGTCTGGCCGGCTAAGGGTCCTTGAGGCCTGGAACCGTTGGAAACCACTGTTCTAGTATGAGGAGCAAACTTGTGAGTGGCAGGCTGTATATTTCATACTTGTCACCCACTCAGGAATATGTTTTTTTTCTCCTTATGGTTGTTGGGCCAAGCAATTACAGAATTGTTGGAATATCTCACCAGCAGTAACCATTTCTCACATGGTATTAATTACATAGCATCTGTAACCAACGTTATCGCAATCCATTTTCGCGCTCCTACTGGGGAAATGGCGCGATTTCCCCCGCCTCCCGTGAGGCTGATTCAAAACAATGGCAGCTTCTCCCGCCGGTGCGTATGTCCTGCTGCAGTGCCGCGGGTTACAACAAGGTCGGCCACATCGGTATCTCCTCGCGGCTCTGTAAGTGGCACTGAGTACTACCCTTCTTTCCATGCGTGGTCTGTAAGATATTTGTTGTAACCTCTTAGCGGTGCACGCTGACCGATCTCGCAACGAAGCCTTTACTATCTCGCTCAACAATAAACTTTGCTTTTTCTACTTAGTATATTTGATGGCAAACCCATTCACTTCCTGCTGTGTAAAAAGACAATTCAAGACAATATGATAACTTTTTGCAGATAACATGTTCCTGTAGCTTAGCGTAGAATGATGTCACTCGTGTAGTTGAATGACACCATTTAAACCCCTCCCTGCAAGAGCTTGCAGTGCGATGACAGCATATTTTCCGATTAAAGGCTTTGCCGTATCTACCTTCATTGCTGCAGTTCTATACAAAAGAAGGTAAGATGAGAGCACTGTGCTAGTCTGCTCAGGTGCCGCAATTCTGCGATACACTCACCCTGTGTGTAATCCGTAACCCTTTCAGTGTAGGAGAGCTACAATAGAACAATACACGGCAGGCTTCTCTAGTGCTGAATTGGTTAACCCAGAGGTTCTCAACTCCAGCCCTTCAGACCCTCCCCCGCCCCCCCACAGGTCAGATTTTCAGCATCTCTCTGCTTCAGCACAGGTGCCTCAATAAGTGGCTCTTCTGGCCAGGGACTCATAGTGCCTGTGGAATTCTATGTACAGTGATGCACACACTGTCAGTAGTATATATGAAACTATGAAACGGGGGAGATTTTGCCACTTTGTAAGCACAGCTATTATTGAATGTATAGTGCCATTTATACACAGCTCTTCTGCCCTCCACACGGATGACATTTTTTTCTTGCAGACATACACTCCTGAAGCCCCTCCCCCCCCCAACAGGACAGGTTTTCAGGACATCCCTGATTTAGCACAGGTGGCTTAATCAGTCCCGGCTTCAGCACTGATGGTTTAATCAAAGGCTCAGCTTTCGACTGAGCCACCTATGCTGAATCAGGGATATCCTTAAAACCTGACCTGTTGGGGGTTAACCAATGTCTCCCAGTGCATTGCTATGAAATGCAACAACGGCCCGAAAGGCAGCGACAGGTGGAAGCGTAAGAAGAAGCTGGTTCTGGTCCAGAGTATGACGGAGCCGTTGGGAAGCTTAGCATTGCACATAAATACGGAGGGAACCTCACTTGGGTCTGTTTGGTTCTGTGAGAGTCTTGAATGGAATTCCTTTCTTTATTTTACAATGCGATGCATCTGCCATATTTTAGGAAACCGTGAAGAAAAAAAAAGAAACCCTGGCACGGATAGGACAATGTAAATGGCAGGCAGATCTTATAATAGATCAGACGAACCGTTGTTTCCCCAGAAATACCTTACTTAAACATACACAAAGACATGTTTTTAATTGTATGGGTGTAAATATTCTTCTCCCTTTTATTATGAGCGGCCTCACAATCTTCAGGGTTAAACATATCTTTTAGAGATCCGTCGTGTTTTGAAGTATACCCCTGGAACCTGAAATGTAAGCCAACAAAAGCCCCTGTTTTTTAATAATTGCATTTTTATTTATTCAGATTTGTGTAATAAACAGATTTATTTTTTAGGTGAAATGGATATGATCAACATAAAAATCACCCATATTATCCAGGTGTTTTAAACGTTATGCATGAGTAGGGACCGATGTGATACAGGAAGCTCGTGTGCAACAACTTCCTTACATAATATTAATATAATATACACTGGGGCCTCGTTAATAACGTGCGCTAGTGACGATTCTGCTGTTCCGCTTGGATACGCCTATTCAAGTCGATGCGAGTTTCCATGCAGTAGTTCTGAATCCGCCCGTCGCCCCATCACCCCGTCACCCCGCCACCCCGTCGCCCGTACAATTCTATGCTGTTTCTCAAAGTGAAAGCTTTGCCTTTTTTATAACATGAAATGCCATTCACAGCATTAACAGAGGTCGAAAGGTCACACTGTTCTTAGTGTAAGCTAGTCAGGCGATATACTGATATTATAGCAATAGCTCGATAATAAGAAATGACAATAAATCAATATTGAAATGTGTTGTTATTGCGGTATTATTACCAGCCGTGGCAGTCACAGACATCTTACAGGCAGCTGGTGGTTTAAGAGTTTCAGACAAAGCAGTGTTAAAGAGGACAGAGCAGCCAGTATGAACGGACACCAGCACCTCTCCTAGCCTCCTTCCCTGAGAGCAGCACCCCTCCTAGCCTCCTTCCCTGAGAGCAGCACCTCTCTTAGCCTCCTTCCCTGAGAGCAGCACCTCTCCTAGCCTCCTTCCCTGAGAGCAGCACCTCTCCTAGCCTCCTTCCCTGAGATTAGCACCTCTCCTAGCCTCCTTCCCTGAGAGCAGCACCCCTCCTAGCCTCCTTCCCTGAGAGCAGCACCTCTCCTAGCCTCCTTCCCTGAGAGCAGCACCCCTCCTAGCCTCCTTCCCTGAGAGCAGCACCCCTCCTAGCCTCCTTCCCTGAGAGCAGCACCCCTCCAAGCCTCCTTCCCTGAGAGCAGCACCCCTCCTAGCCTCCTTCCCTGAGAGCAGCACCCCTCCTAGCCTCCTTCCCTGAGAGCAGCACCCCTCCAAGCCTCCTTCCCTGAGAGCAGCACCCCTCCTAGCCTCCTTCCCTGAGATTAGCAGCGCCCCTCCTAGCCTCCTTCCCTGAGAGCAGCACCCCTCCTAGCCTCCTTCCCTGAGAGCAGCACCCCTCCTAGCCTCCCCTGAGATTAGCAGCGCCCCTCTTAGCCTCCTTCCCTGAGATTAGCAGCACCCCTCCTAGCCTCCTTCCCTGAGATTAGCAGCACCCCTCCTAGCCTCCTTCCCTGAGATTAGCAGCACCCCTCCTAGCCTCCTTCCCTGAGATTAGCAGCACCCCTCCTAGCCTCCTTCCCTGAGATTAGCAGCGCCCCTCCTAGCCTCCTTCCCTGAGATTAGCAGCACCCCTCCTAGCCTCCTTCCCTGAGAGCAGCACCCCTCCTAGCCTCCTTCCCTGAGAGATTAGGAGCACCCCTCCTAGCCTCCTTCCCTGAGAGCAGCACCCCTCCTATCCTCCTTCCCTGAGATTAGGAGCACCCCTCCTAGCCTCCTTCCCTGAGAGCAGCACCCCTCCTAGCCTCCTTCCCTGAGAGCAGCACCCCTCCTAGCCTCCTTCCCTGAGAGCAGCACCCCTCCTAGCCTCCTTCCCTGAGATTAGGAGCACCCCTCCTAGCCTCCTTCCCTGAGATTAGCAGCACCCCTCCTAGCCTCCTTCACTGAGATTAGCAGCACCCCTCCTAGCCTCCTTCCCTGAGAGCAGCACCCCTCCTAGCCTCCTTCCCTGAGATTAGGAGCACCCCTCCTAGCCTCCTTCCCTGAGATTAGGAGCACCCCTCCTAGCCTCCTTCCCTGAGATTAGGAGCACCCCTCCTAGCCTCCTTCCCTGAGAGCAGTACCCTTCCTAGCCTTCTTCCCTGAGATTAGGAGCACCCCTCCTAGCCTCCTTCCCTGAGAGCAGCACCCCTCCTAGCCTCCTTCCCTGAGAGCAGCACCCCTCCTAGCCTCCTTCCCTGAGAGCAGCACCCCTCCTAGCCTCCTTCACTGAGATTAGCAGCACCCCTCCTAGCCGCCTTCCCTGAGATTAGCAGCACCCCTCCTAGCCTCCTTCCCTGAGATTAGCAGCACCCCTCCTAGCCTCCTTCCCTGAGATTAGCAGCACCCCTCCTAGCCTCCTTCCCTGAGAGCAGCACCCCTCCTAGCCTCCTTCCCTGAGATTAGTGTGGTCTGGACAAAGCGAATGTGCGCTCCTCTTTCCATGTGAATGCTCCAATCATACACTGCATTTATTCAATACAATTCACACTGTACACCATGTATACATAACATTTATACATATAGCAAATCTGATCTTTTAGTAGATATAACAACTGTAGAATTGAGCATAATGCGTTATTTTGAAAGCCGATAAGCTATTTTAGAAATCACTTTACATATCATTAGTGATTACTCGGAAGAGTATTTTTTAAAAATAGTACTAAAAAAACCCCAGTGCAAACCCACGCAGTGATTTTGCGCTTGTTTTCCACGCGTGCGTTGCCCATCTTGTGAGGTACCAGCTGGCCTCTCATTGTCCTTGGGAAATAGTAACAGTGGCTAATATTTCAGCTAACAAAGATGGTCTTTGAATCAGCCACAACAGCTGTAAAATGCTCACAAACTCCATCCGCTGTCAGCTGCCACATTCACATATCCAGACTGACCGAAACAGAATACTTTAACCCTTTGGCGCCATCAAGAGATCACAATTTTATGTGTGTGTAATGTGTATGTATACATTTGTAGAAAAGTCGATGTATCGACTAAAGCTAACACTCATGTCACAGTGCATGGGGTATACCAAACTAAGAATAATAACCCTCTGAGTGCCGGAGGCGCTTCCGCACCAGGGCGCCACGGCCCCCCCCTACCCCCCACACTTGCGATTACGTGGCTGCTGGTTACAGAACAGAAGAGGAGGAGTATACAGAAGCAGACTATATAGAGCAAGTCTTCTTCTAATATGTTGCACATTCTCAATGGAGCTTCTGCTTTAAAACGGCACACCGACCCCCGTGCCTCTTCTAAACCTTATATTGGGGTATCTATTGCTATCCTAGGAGAATTAAGTAGGAATAGCCGTGTTGGACCAGCTGCGATAGTGCAGAGTAAAGAAGTACTGCAATATTAGGTGATACCTTTTATTATTTGGACTAACACTTGATATTATCAGACGCGCTTATCTCTTCCACAGGAAGAGAGGAGAACTCTCGAA
Organism: Ascaphus truei; assembly: GCF_040206685.1. Lineage (NCBI taxonomy): Eukaryota > Metazoa > Chordata > Amphibia > Anura > Ascaphidae > Ascaphus > Ascaphus truei. Next base: position 31,695,721 of record NC_134493.1, on the reverse strand, counting down.
AGCTTGTCTTATAATATCAATCGTTTGTCCACATAAAAAAGCGATCGCCTGATGCTGAAGCGCTCATTTATCTGCACTATCCCAGGAGAAGGATTCGGAGTTGGATATCTATGGGGAGTTGTAAAGCGGAAGCCCCATCGAGAGTTTGCGAGAGGGTAAATATTGGCACCTTGGAGTTTCAGTGCTTGTCTTTCCAAGACTACTACACTATAATGCTTCTGTTTGTTGGTTTTGTGATGTGCTGCCCTGTTGGGAAGGGGATGCCCATGGTTAGGTAATGGAAGGAGGCAGAAAGTTAGAAAACCGGGAATAGAAGGGCCACTGTCCCACATGGTATATTCACACTTCTAAATGGAAACATTATTTAAAATAACATTAATACTACATGATATCTAAGAATAATGTGATAAAGTACAACTATAAATTTATAACGCCTAGTAAATATGTAAATCGCGGAATATATATCATATATAATGTAATTTTAATGGTGGAGGTTTTGGTATATCACTGGACACGTATAAGCGCTGTCCGTTACACATTACTTTACACACACACACACACACACACACACACACACACACACACACACACACACACACACACACACACACACACACACACACACACACACACACACACACACACACACACACCCTCTCTCTCTCTTAAATATGATTTCCTATGTAAATGGTGTATATCTCATGTGTAGGTTACCCTAAAATACCAAAACTGCATATTTCAACATTGCAGTTTGGAAATAGATATAGCATAGGCAAGAATACAGATTTTTAGAAACAGAGCTAAAGGGTGATTTTAAGCCAGCTGAACATTTCTGTATCTGCCACCTGGGGTCGCTGTGTTCACGATTATGAAGTCCAGCAGAGCTCTTCAACTGGTTTTCCAAAAGGCCCGGATCAGAAGTAACGGACAGTATGCGTAGAAGGCCGATGGTGCTGAAATTTACCATGCAGTTAAAAAGATTGAAAAATGAAAACTCTTACATTGTGCACATATTTATAACATATGTATCATATATCAAAATAGCAAATCCCTCACAGCACAAAGCCTACCTAAGAGATATTGTGTAGCTTGTGATGCATCCAAACTTTCTTTATTTCTTTTAAACTTACCTGAACCGAGCGGGTCCCGGGTTCCTGATCGCTGATTTGTTACTTGCCCGGTGAACACAGAACGGCCGCAGCGTCAAGATGGTTGTAATGGAGAGATGGCTTTGTGAGGTACTCGTTGGGTAGTTTTGTTGTGTCAAAAGCAGCACAAAAATATGACAAATATAAATGCATGTAAGCTTAAAACAACAAAAACAATTGTAGTCGGAATTCCTGCTTTAATGCACCAACATATCAATCGTGCAAGGTGTTCCGCGCAGGCACATGTAAGGAACTCTGCAAGGTGTTCCACGGAGGCACATGTAAGGAACTCTGCAAGGTGTTCCGCGCAGGCACATGTAAGGAACTCTGCAAGGTGTTCCACGGAGGCACATGTAAGGAACTCTGCAAGGTGTTCCGCGGAGGCACATGTAAGGAACTCTGCAAGGTGTTCTGCGGAGGCACATGTGAGGTACATGTAAGGAACTCTGCAAGGTGTTCCGCGGAGACACATGTAAGGAACTCTGCAAGGTGTTCCGCGCAGGCACATGTAAGGAACTCTGCAAGGTGTTCCGTGGAGGCACATGTAAGGAACTCTGCAAGGTGTTCCACGGAGGCACATGTAAGGAACTCTGCATGGTGTTCCACGGAGGCACATGTAAGGAACTCTGCAAGGTGTTCCGCGGAGGCACATGTAAGGAACTCTGCAAGGTGTTCCGCGCAGGCACATGTAAGGAACTCTGCAAGGTGTTCCGCGGAGGCACATGTAAGGAACTCTGCAAGGTGTTCCGCGGAGGCACATGTAAGGAACTCTGCAAGGTGTTCCGCGGAGGTACATGTAAGGAACTCTGCAAGGTGTTCCGCGCAGGCACATGTAAGGAACTCTGCAAGGTGTTCCGTGGAGGCACATGTAAGGAACTCTGCAAGGTGTTCCGCGGAGGCACATGTAAGGAACTCTGCAAGGTGTTCCGCGGAGGCACATGTAAGGAACTCTGCAAGGTGTTCCACGGAGACACATGTAAGGAACTCTGCAAGGTGTTCCGCGCAGGCACATGTAAGGAACTCTGCAAGGATTTCCGCGCAGGCACATGTAAGGAACTCTGCAAGGTGTTCCGCGCAGGCACATGTAAGGAACTCTGCAAGGTGTTCCGCGCAGGCACATGTAAGGAACTCTGCAAGGTGTTCCGCGGAGGCACATGTAAGGAACTCTGCAAGGTGTTCCGCGGAGGCACATGTAAGGAACTCTGCAAGGTGTTCCGCGGAGGCACATGTAAGGAACTCTGCAAGGTGTTCTGCGGAGGAACATGTAAGGAACTCTGCAAGGTGTTCCGCGGAGGCACATGTAAGGAACTCTGCAAGGTGTTCCGCGCAGGCACATGTAAGGAACTCTGCAAGGTGTTCCGCGGAGGCACATGTAAGGAACTCTGCAAGGTGTTCCGCGGAGGCACATGTAAGGAACTCTGCAAGGTGTTCCGCGCAGGCACATGTAAGGAGCTCTGCAAGGTGTTCCGCGCAGGCACATGTAAGGAACTCTGCAAGGTGTTCCGCGCAGGCACATGTAAGGAACTCTGCAAGGTGTTCCGCGCAGGCACATGTAAGGAACTCTGCAAGGTGTTCCGCGCAGGCACATGTAAGGAACTCTGCAAGGTGTTCTGCGCAGGCACATGTAAGGAACTCTGCAAGGTGTTCCGCGCAGGCACATGTAAGGAACTCTGCAAGGTGTTCCGTGGAGGCACATGTAAGGAACTCTGCAAGGTGTTCCGTGGAGGCACATGTAAGGAACTCTGCAAGGTGTTCTGCGCAGGCACATGTAAGGAACTCTGCAAGGTGTTCTGCGCAGGCACATGTAAGGAACTCTGCAAGGTGTTCCGCGGAGGCACATGTAAGGAACTCTGCAAGGTGTTCCGCGGAGGCACATGTAAGGAACTCTGCAAGGTGTTCTGCGCAGGCACATGTAAGGAACTCTGCAAGGTGTTCCGCGCAGGCACATGTAAGGAACTCTGCAAGGTGTTCTGCGCAGGCACATGTAAGGAACTCTGCAAGGTGTTCCGTGCAGGCACATGTAAGGAACTCTGCAAGGTGTTCCGCGCAGGCACATGTAAGGAACTCTGCAAGGTGTTCCGCGCAGGCACATGTAAGGAACTCTGCAAGGTGTTCCGTGGAGGCACATGTAAGGAACTCTGCAAGGTGTTCCGCGCAGGCACATGTAAGGAACTCTGCAAGGTGTTCTGCGGAGGCACATGTAAGGAACTCTGCAAGGTGTTCCGCACAGGCACATGTAAGGAACTCTGAAAGGTGTTCCGTGGAGGCACATGTAAGGAACTCTGCAAGGTGTTCCGCGCAGGCACATGTAAGGAACTCTGCAAGGTGTTCCGCGGAGGCACATGTAAGGAACTCTGCAAGGTGTTCCGCGGAGGCACATGTAAGGAACTCTGCAAGGTGTTCCGCGCAGGCACATGTAAGGAACTCTGCAAGGTGTTCCGCGGAGGCACATGTAAGGAACTCTGCAAGGTGTTCCGCGGAGGCACATGTAAGGAACTCTGCAAGGTGTTCCGCGGAGGCACATGTAAGGAACTCTGCAAGGTGTTCCGCGCAGGCACATGTAAGGAACTCTGCAAGGTGTTCCGCGGAGGCACATGTAAGGAACTCTGCAAGGTGTTCCGCGCAGGCACATGTAAGGAACTCTGCAAGGTGTTCCACGCAGGCACATGTAAGGAACTCTGCATGGTGTTCCGCGCAGGCACATGTAAGGAACTCTGCAAGGTGTTCCGCACAGGCACATGTAAGGAACTCTGCAAGGTGTTCCGCGGAGGCACATGTAAGGAACTCTGCAAGGTGTTCCACGGAGGCACATGTAAGGAACTCTGCAAGGTGTTCCGCGCAGGCACATGTAAGGAACTCTGCAAGGTGTTCCACGGAGGCACCTGTAAGGAACTCTGCAAGGTGTTCCGCGAAGGCACATGTAAGGAACTCTGCAAGGTGTTCCGTGGAGGCACATGTAAGGAACTCTGCAAGGTGTTCCGCGCAGGCACATGTAAGGAACTCTGCAAGGTGTTCCGCGGAGGCACATGTAAGGAACTCTGCAAGGTGTTCCATGGAGGCACATGTAAGGAACTCTGCAAGGTGTTCCGCGGAGGCACATGTAAGGAACTCTGCAAGGTGTTCCGCGGAGGCACATGTAAGGAACTCTGCAAGGATTTCCGCGGAGGCACATGTAAGGAACTCTGCAAGGTGTTCCGCGGAGGCACATGTAAGGAACTCTGCAAGGTGTTCCGCGGAGGCACATGTAAGGAACTCTGCAAGGATTTCCGCGGAGGCACATGTAAGGAACTCTGCAAGGTGTTCCGCGGAGGCACATGTAAGGAACTCTGCAAGGTGTTCCGCGGAGGCACATATAAGGAACTCTGCAAGGTGTTCCGCGGAGGCACATGTAAGGAACTCTGCAAGGATTTCCGCGCAGGCACATGTAAGGAGCTCTGCAAGGTGTTCCGCGCAGGCACATGTAAGGAACTCTGCAAGGTGTTCCGCGGAGGCACATGTAAGGAACTCTGCAAGGTGTTCCGCGGAGGCACATGTGAGGAACTCTGCAAGGTGTTCCGCGCAGGCACATGTAAGGAACTCTGCAAGGTGTTCCGCGCAGGCACATGTAAGGAACTCTGCAAGGTGTTCCGCGGAGGCACATGTAAGGAACTCTGCAAGGTGTTCCGCGGAGACACATGTAAGGAACTCTGCAAGGTGTTCCGCGGAGGCACATGTAAGGAACTCTGCAAGGTGTTCCGCGCAGGCACATGTAAGGAACTCTGCAAGGTGTTCCACGCAGGCACATGTAAGGAACTCTGCAAGGTGTTCCGCGGAGGCACATGTAAGGAACTCTGCAAGGTGTTCCGCGGAGGCACATGTAAGGAACTCTGCAAGGTGTTCCGCGGAGGCACATGTAAGGAATTCTGCAAGGTGTTCCGCGGAGGCACATGTAAGGAACTCTGCAAGGTGTTCCGCGGAGGCACATGTAAGGAACTCTGCAAGGTGTTCCGCGCAGGCACATGTAAGGAACTCTGCAAGGTGTTCCGCGGAGGCACATGTAAGGAACTCTGCAAGGTGTTCCGCGGAGGCACATGTAAGGAACTCTGCAAAGTGTTCCGCGGAGGCACATGTAAGGAACTCTGCAAGGTGTTCCGCGGAGGCACATGTAAGGAATTCTGCAAGGTGTTCCGCGGAGGCACATGTAAGGAACTCTGCAAGGTGTTCCGTGCAGGCACATGTAAGGAACTCTGCAAGGTGTTCCGCGCAGGCACATGTAAGGAACTCTGCAAGGTGTTCCGCGGAGGCACATGTAAGGAACTCTGCAAAGTGTTCCGCGGAGGCACATGTAAGGAACTCTGCAAAGTGTTCCGCGGAGGCACATGTAAGGAACTCTGCAAGGTGTTCCGCGGAGGCACATGTAAGGAACTCTGCAAGGTGTTCCGCGGAGGCACATGTAAGGAACTCTGCAAGGTGTTCCGCGGAGACACATGTAAGGAACTCTGCAAGGTGTTCCGCGGAGGCACATGTAAGGAACTCTGCAAGGTGTTCCGCGGAGGCACATGTAAGGAACTCTGCAAGGTGTTCCGCGCAGGCACATGTAAGGAACTCTGCAAGGTGTTCTGCGCAGGCACATGTAAGGAACTCTGCAAGGTGTTCCGCGCAGGCACATGTAAGGAACTCTGCAAGGTGTTCCGCGCAGGCACATGTAAGGAACTCTGCAAGGTGTTCCGCGGAGGCACATGTAAGGAACTCTGCAAGGTGTTCCGCGGAGGCACATGTAAGGAACTCTGCAAGGTGTTCCACGGAGGCACATGTAAGGAACTCTGCAAGGTGTTCCGCACAGGCACATGTAAGGAACTCTGCAAGGTGTTCCGCACAGGCACATGTAAGGAACTCTGCAAGGTGTTCCGCACAGGCACATGTAAGGAACTCTGCAAGGTGTTCCGCGGAGGCACATGTAAGGAACTCTGCAAGGTGTTCCGCGCAGGCACATGTAAGGAACTCTGCAAGGTGTTCCGCGGAGACACATGTAAGGAACTCTGCAAGGTGTTCCGCGGAGGCACATGTAAGGAACTCTGCAAGGTGTTCCGCGGAGGCACATGTAAGGAACTCTGCAAGGTGTTCCGCGCAGGCACATGTAAGGAACTCTGCAAGATGTTCCGCGCAGGCACATGTAAGGAACTCTCACCAGCACAGTGCTGACATTTAAATATTCCTTCTGGCTGCTAATATGCTGGGTGCGAAAGCGGTGATGTCAGGATTGTGTTTCCACGGCCTGGCGAAAAGATTTAACCTCAACATTCGAGCAGCAACAAGTTGCACCCACATAACTGCATTTCCTCCAGATGTTTGCCAGTTTTTCGAGGCCTTTTTCTTGCCACTTAAAGTACGTTTGTGAGCAGAGCGCAGCGATCTCACTTCTTCCCTATGATGGATATCATCTGTCACGTCCTAATTGTGTGCTAAACATTATTTTTACTTGTAACTTTCGATTATATCTTTTCCTTTTGAATGTTTTAATTTCCTATGAAATAACACACATACACATATACATATACACACACACTTATAGATCTCCCAGAGGTTTAAATTAGTTTTTTCAGCTCTCACTCCAGTCCTCAAGTCCTCCCAACAGGTCAGATTTTAAGGATATCCCAGCTTCAGCACAGGTGGCCTGTGCTAAAGCAGGGACTGATTGACCCACTTGTGCTGAAGCAAGGATATCCTGACCTTAAAACCGGACCTGTTGGTGGGCCATGAGTACTGGAATTGAGCACCACTGAGGTATTTAATGCCCTCATCCCAACATCCAGTTGTTTTCTAATGCGTGGTGAGCATTTGCATCAGCAGGTTCTGTTAGTGTAACTTGGCACTTGCTGTAGAGAAAAAGAACGCCTCAATGAAGCAGCCATCTTAATAGTCACAAACAGAATACGCAGACTATGCGTTTATGGTTCCAACCCCAAATATGGTCATTTGGTGTTCTATTGATGTCAGGAGTCTTTTGACACCTTTAGCGTCAGTTTATCTATGTACCTTTTACTTATGTTGCAATGCTGGTGTTATTTAGAAATTCGGATACTTGTTATATGAAGCAAAGGAATAGAGTTTGTATTGTATTGTATGACTTTATTTATATAGCGCCAAAAGTGTACTCAGCTCTTCACAAAGAATACAGTACGGGGAATTATAATAATATAATAAGTGCAGCAAAATCAGACAATAGGAAAGGAAATCCCTGCCCCGAAGAGCTTACAATCTAAGAGGTTTGATGGAGAGTTGCTAAATGCAGGTACTTCAATGGGACACAGACATTTCTGCATCTATTCTCATGGCTCTCTTCATGTGTTGTTTGTCTGTGAGAGCCTCCGGGCTCCGGGTCAGTAACTAACTTACAAACCTGCTTTGGGAAACCAGTTCTCATTTTACAAAGTTGCTATAGAACCAAATATCCGAGCTGTAAAGCAGGGGGGCGCAAACTTTTTTCCCTGCGCCCCCCTACTGGCGGTCCCCTCACTCCCGCGCCCCCCCCCCCCAACCCCCACTTACCGGCGCTCCGGCGTCATGATGTCACGTTGCCATAGCAACGTGACGTCACATGACCTCGCGGCCATGGCGACGCCAGAAGGAAGCCGCCGGAGCCTAGGTAAGTAAAGGTTTACAGAGGCCCTGCAGCTCCCCCGGCACTTAATTTAAGTGCCTCCGGGAAGCGCGCGGGGCCTCTGTAAACCCCGCGCCCCCCCCCCCCCCTCCCGCCGGCAGTCTCACGCCCCCCAGTTTGCGCACCGCTGCTGTAAGGTATGAATGGAATCAGCTTGGTTTTATTAACCACAGAAAACACCTAAACGTGTGATTCTAGTGTTTGTTCTGTAGCTCAACTCCAGTCCTCAAGCTCAACCAACAGGTCACGTTTTCAGGATATCCCAGCTTCAGCACAGGTGGCTCAATCAGAGGCTCAGTCAAAGACTTTCTTTGACTGAGCCTCTGATTGAGCCACCTGTGCTGAAGCAGAGATATCCTAAAAACCTGACCTGTTGGGGGAGGGGGGGACGGGGTCTTGACGACTGGTGTTGAGTGCCCCTGTTCTATAGGATAGATAATAATACATCATTGGTATTTTGGTTTAGTACCTCTGAAGAAGCTGCAGTGGATTTAATTGAGGACACCTTGTAAGTTTTATAGATGGTATAAAGGTCTGTAAGGAGAAACGTATCAGCGCGGTGTGAGAAACCTCTTCGCGTAGCCGTGCCATATCTGATACAAGCTTATTTGTAGAAGGCCTTAACACTTGACCTGCAAAATCAACAATGGACAGAGCATTCTCCATCTTCCGAACACATTAGGTTCCATCTGCTCTAATCACATCCTGCGAACACAAAAACTCATCTCCCGTTTCCTTTTTGTCTGGCATTCTGCACTCAGTGCGGGGTTGAGAGACGGTTGAGGTTAAGTCTGTTGTCTTGTCTTTAGTTACCATGTTGCATCTATTTGTTTTTTTCTGACAAGGAAAAAGTGTGCTATCTTTTAACCCATCCAGTACTGGAGGAAGTGGCCGTGCAGTGCTCAGCAACCCAATGTAGAGGTTTAGTCCCAAAGGGGTTACAGGTCAAAATGTAAACAGTTCCCTCTAAACATACATTTGCTTATTTTCTCTATGTTGTTACCTGCATTGTTCTATTGTGTATACACATTACCTTTAACTATCCTAAGTACAATCTTGTAACTTAAAGGTAACAAAACAGACCCAGCTGGATGTGTGTTAGTTTTATTTATTTTTTGTCCAATATGTTTTCACTTACTTACAATTGGAGAATTTGTGTATTTTTTCTCTCTCTAAATATCAGAACAAAATAGAGGGTACAAAGAGGTGTACACCCCAAAAGTACTCACTTGGTTGCACAGCACCCGTGTAAAACATAATATTTAATAAAATCAATGAAAACATATCACTGTCATTCAAGTATGAACAGTAATTAAAAAGTGACTAGTGGGACGCAAGGGAGCTAGCGAAAATCGCATGGGCTCAAAACAAATGAACCTTGCAAAAGTACCGATGTGACGTGTGGTCCACAGTTGTATCATTGCTCCCCAATAAGCGGTGACACATATTACTTCATATGCCAGCGTTTTTCTTAATGTACCAACATGACCAATGTAACAGATCACATCAGTGTATATCTTTTCATGCAATTGGAGCATGTGTAACCTTTTAGGTACTTGGGCAGGTTATCCACGAAACGGAGTATTATCCAAAGAAACATCTCGACTTCTGACCTGGCGATTGTGCTGTTGGATGACAGGGATTGGCTCACTGTGTGGGGTACAATGCCCAGGTTTTTGGGACTGGTCCTTGCTTTGGAACCCCAATATAAAATGGAGCACTTTCATCAAGTCTCAGACTTCCCAACGCTGACATCCAACAGGCAGATTATGTTCCTGGCACCATGTTGCTAACTGGCTTGTTTACATACCAGGGAGCACATAGTACTACGTACACAGTCTGTGGTTGAATAATAAGCATGACGGAGAAAGAGGAAAATACATGATTGGTCGCAGGACTCTTTTTTCTCCGAGTTCATTTTTAATTCTCTAGTTTCTCGCTGAGAAATGGTAGATTGAGTTTTCTAAACAGTGAAGTCTGAATATGGGTCGCGACTTACAGTACAGAACCATCTGCAATTTATTAAACAAAAATAAAAGAAATAAAGCCGTTTCTGTAAATGAAAGAAGCATATACAGCACATGGGATAAAGGCACTGCATCATTGTCACCCCCAAAAATAGTCATATTGTGAGAATAAATGGGTTTTACTTAAATGAATCACTTTTCTTTCTCAGTAAGCATAGAATATAATGTGGTATAAACGTTGTTATTGCTAGTATAGATGGCTTTAAATGATATACTTGCTTTGATAAATTGATGGTCTTACTTATGGCTAAAGCTTCCTAAAGATGAAAGACAACGTGTAAGCCAATCATGGGGTAATTAATGGACACACATTTGTTACGTGAGCTGACAATCAGCGTTAAACAGGTCTTAGGTGAATTTAGCACCAACTTTCCTACTCACCAAAAGACCCTTTATAGAAATGGAGTCCACTTTGTTATTCAAATAGTTGTAGTTTGGGGGTTTTGAACCAGGCGTGCAAGACTAATGTAATCAATTTAACAAGAAAAACAATGGAACCATGTAGATAATATGTGAGTGGGTCTTTACAGAAGCTCAAAGATATTTTGCTTAGTAGGAAATATAATGTAAATAGAATTGGGTGATGCTCCATGCCACTATACAATACCATCTGTTTAAAGCAACATCTTCATTCTCCTAATCTCCAGAACCGCCTTCAGAGTGGACCCAGTACATGCAGCTAGGGGTGCCAGGCGCCTTCTCCAAAAATACTGGACACAATAGGGAAAGGTGTGACGTGCTCGACACACACGCACGCACACACACACACACACAACTCTTAAATATGATTTCCTATGTCAATTGTGTATATCTCCATTCTTTTTCCTCCACTCCTTGGCCTCACCCCCAGGCTACTAACATCTCCTGATTGGCTGCATTACCCAGCAGCAGCCAATCAGGATGGAGGAAGCTGCCCAGCCCCCTAGTAGCAGCCCTGCTCTGGGAAATACAGCGGCCCCCCAAGTCACAATGTCCAGAGAGGTAATACCGGTATACACACACACGCCCAGAGAGGTAATACCGGTATATACATACACGCCCAGAGAGGTAATACCGGTATACACATACACACCCAGAGAAGTAATAACGGTATACACATACACGCCCAGAGAGGTAATACCAGTATATACATACACGCCCAGAGAGGTAATACCGGTATACACATACACACCCAGAGAAGTAATACCGGTATACACATACACGCCCAGAGAGGTAATACCGGTATACACATACACGCCCAGAGAGGTAATACCGGTATACACATACACACCCAGAGAAGTAATACCGGTATACACATACACGCCCAGAGAGGTAATACCGGTATACACATACACACCCAGAGAGGTAATACCGGTATACACATACACGCCCAGAGAGGTAATACCGGTATACACATACACACCCAGAGAGGTAATACCGGTATACACATACACGCCCAGAGAGGTAATACTGGTATACACACACACGCCCAGAGAAGTAATACCGGTATACACATACACGCCCAGAGAGGTAATAACGGTATACACACACGCCCAGAGAGGTAATACTGGTATACACATACACGCCCAGAGAGGTAATACCGGTATACACACACACGCCCAGAGAGGTAATACCGGTATACACATACACGCCCAGAGAGGTAATACCGGTATACACATACACGCCCAGAGAGGTAATACCGGTATACACACACGCCCAGAGAGGTAATACTGGTATACACATACACGTCCAGAGAGGTAATACCGGTATACACACACACGCCCAGAGAGGTAATACCGGTATACACATACACGCCCAGAGAGGTAATACTGGTATACACATACACGCCCAGAGAGGTAATACCGGTATACACATACACACCCAGAGAGGTAATACCGGTATACACACACGCCCAGAGAGGTAATACCGGTATACACATACACGCCCAGAGAGGTAATACCGGTATACACATACACGCCCAGAGAGGTAATACTGGTATACACATACACGCCCGGAGACGCCCAGAGAGGTAATACCGGTATACACATACACACCCAGAGAGGTAATACCGGTATACACATACACGCCCAGAGAGGTAATACCCTTATACACATACACGCCCAGAGAGGTAATACCGGTATACACATACACGCCCAGAGAGGTAATACCGGTATACACACACGCCCAGAGAGGTAATACCGGTATACACACACGCCCAGAGAGGTAATACCGGTATACACACACACGCCCACAGAGGTAATACCGGTATACACATACACGCCCAGAGAGGTAATACCGGTATACACATACACACCCAGAGAGGTAATACCGGTATACACACACGCCCAGAGAGGTAATACCGGTATACACACACGCCCAGAGAGGTAATACCGGTATACACACACACGCCCACAGAGGTAATACCGGTATACACATACACGCCCAGAGAGGTAATACCGGTATACACATACACACCCAGTATTACCTCTCATTTTTTACTGGACTGAGAGTCCAAATACAGGACAGTCCTGTAACTGGACATCTGGCAAACCTCGCAGCGCCTTGTCCTGCACACCCCCCTCCCATCCTGCATGTACATAGCTGTGTATGCAGCTAGCTATGTACATTCAGTGTTATGCAGATAGCTATGTACATGCAGCGTTATGCAGATAGCTATGTACATGCAGGGTTATGCAGATAGCTATGTACATGCAGGGTTATGCAGATGGCTATGTACATGCAGCGTTATGCAGATAGCTATGTACATGCAGGGTTTGTGTGTCACTGTCACCGCGAGGCGATCCTGTGTGTGTTGCGGTGACACACACCCTGCTGTCACATTGAAGTGCAGATCTCTGTTGTCAGCGTTTGAGTCACACAGTTTGTATAATGGACAAAGAATTCCTTTCTGTTTTGCCAAAGGGCAATTTGCACAGAATCCTGTAAACGAGGGGATATTTCCGTGGATATTTCCGTGGCGGGTGGGAGTGTAGCACATACACACAGCATGACCTCATCATGTAGCATATTTTAAAGGTGCACTCACTCTCACAGATGTGTGCTCACATCACACTTACCTGTTCTCCCCACAGAATAATCACACCTTCTCCATGGGTTTCCACCTTAATGCCTGTTCTGTTTAACATTATCACAATTCCGCTTTAATTCCCAACCCAGGGACATTTCCACACCTGAATCCGCAGTTTTACACCTCGCCCGTTTCTCCGTTCTCCTTCCGATACAGGTGTGTGAATTCTCTTTTACATGAACATACAAGGACTTTACTCCCAGTAAAATGCATCGTACTTCTGCATGTTCCTCAGTTGTAGCAGCTTAAGAGCTATTATTTAAAATGATGTACATTTAAGTACTACAATAAGCAAACTTTCGTATGTTGGTGTGTGGTACAGAGGGGTAGGAAATACAGTTTATTTGTCTGACTTAATGAACAAAAAGCATTCTTCAGAGATGTAATCGTGTATACAGAGTTTTCTAAACCACTTTGGCCCAGGTCCACAAAGCTCTGTTATGTCACTTATCGCACGTTCACCTCCAGTCCTCAAGCTCCCCCCAACAGGTCAGGTTTTCCGGATACATGCAGTCAAAGACTGAGCCTCTGATCGAGCCAACTGTGCTGAAGCAGGGACTGATTGAGCCACATCTGCTGAGGCTGGGAGTGATTGAGCCACCTGTGCTGAAGCAAGAATATCATGAAAACCTGATCAGTTAGGGGGGGCTTGAGGACTGGAGTTGAGCACCCGTGGGTTAGCCGAACTTATAATAATAACGCTGTATCCGCAGAAACAGAACAAGATAACACCAAGCCATGTTTTCTCCCGCAGAGCGGTAACTATACAAGCCGTTAGTGATGAGATGCAAATGAGGCATTACCATAGCGGCGCATAACCACAGAAGTGTGTTAAGGTTGACGCGAGGACTTAACGTTACTTAGCTAAACTCGCTGTTACACCCAGACCCCAAAATATGGCTTGTACAGTGTCTCGGTGGGATTAACACCCCAGTTAATTAGGATTTTACTAACATAGGGACTTACTATATCTCCCGATAACAATAATTTCTAATATTTATACTGTTCTACCTGAGCTGACATTACCTCCGGCAAAGAAACGTGCGTCAAATGTACAGGGTTCCCCAACTCCAGTCCTCAGGGAACCCCAACAGGTCAGATATCCCTGCTCCAGCACAGGCGGCTCAGTCAACGTTTCCAAAAAGGACCAGAGGAGCGACTCTTGCAGCCATGAAAATAGAAAACATGACATAGTGCAGCAATGTTTAAATGAGGGATACAGTGATAGTGTGGGGCTCACAAAGGGCTACTCACAGTAAAGCAGCCAAAACTGAGCAGTCATCCAACTTATGGGGTGGATGGTCCCTGTGATAGATGCAGCAACTGCCCGCAGACAATCTCCAAAGAAAGAAAAGACCATAAAGTGTAGTTTGTAAAATATAATGACAAGGCAAAATAAAAATGGAGGCTCACACTTAGGTAGGAATAATACAGCGTGGTTGGCAACAGGTAACAGGTACACAGGGGTCGCGATCTCTCCGTGTATCTTGTGGATCTCCGCTGTCTCTATCCACTTCCGCACATCTACCGGGGTTCGCGTCACTTCCGGCGCGTCATGGAACTCCGGCGTTGGTTGGTACGTTACTTCCGGTGCGTCGTGGAACTCCGGCGCTGGCTTGTGATGATGCGGTCTCGATCTTTTCCTCAGAGCTGACAGGACACCCCATAAGTTGGATGACCGCTCAGTTTTGGCTGCGTTACTGTGAGTAGCCCTTTGTGAGCCCCACACTATCACTGTATTCCTTATTTAAACATTGCTGCACTATGTCATGTTTTCTATTTTCATGGCTGCAAGAGTCGCTCCTCTGTTCCTTTTTGGAAAGAATTGAACTTGCAAGACTTCTGAAACGGTCTCCCACCAAGGGTTGAGTGTGCTTGCTAAGCCCCTTTATTGATTTGCACCTTATAGATCACCATAGATTGTCACTTACATTGTGTTATTTATGCGCTGTCACTTATATGAGTTTATTTGCACTTAATTATATGTATTAAGCTCTGGGTTTTTGTTAGAGCGCTTTTGAGCACCTTTTTCTTTCGGCTCAGTCACTTTGACTGAGCTGCTGACTGACCCACCTGTGCTGGAGCAGGGATATCCTTAAGACCTGACCTGTTGGTGTTCCCTGAGAACGGGAGTTGGGAAACACTGACAATGATAATCAAATTGCTTCCTAAAGCCTTTTAATATCCCCTTGGAGGCGCTCTCTCTGTGCTGTCCGTGCATTGTGTGTTATTACTAAAGGCTAATTATTAGATGCACGTTCAAGGTTTCTGAAACACCAGTGTGGGGCTCAACTCCAGTCCTCAAGCCCCCCCAAAAGATCAGGTTTTCAGGATATCTCTGCTTCAGCACAGGTGGCTCAATCAGTGGCTCTGTCAACCTGTGCTGAAGCAATCAGTGGCCCAGTCAACCGATCCATTGATTGAGCCACCTGTGCTGAAGCAGGGGCTGCTTGAGCTACCTGTGCTTAAGTTGGCCTGTTGGTGGCCCCTGAGGACTGGAGGGGGCTGCCCCTGAAGTCCTATTAAAATAGTACATTTCCAGCTTCTGGTTTCAGAATGAGACATCCCGTAATCGCCCCGCAGCAATTTATTACACGACAGCAACGTTACAGAGACACACGTTTCTTATATTTGACACAGACAGGTGGAGAGGTAAATCACTGACACACGGCGAATAGAAGGAGCTTTTCATGTAGACATAAGTGATTAGAATGTGGGAGGAAGTTCTAAAAACCATTTGTAGGGCGCGTGACAAGAGAACGTATTGTTACATCCTAATCTTTAAAGCTTTAAATACCCTGAACTGCGAGAAGAACCTGCAGTGGGGGGGAAGGCACAGGGGAGAGTTCCACGCAGGGAACATAGTACTGTCCAACGTGTCATGTATCTTCCTCTCTGTTTGTCACATATTTAAATTGGTCTCTCATTGTCTAAGTCAGGGGGTGCTCAAATCCAGCCCTCAAACCCCCCCCCCCCCATCACCAGGTCAGGTTTTCAGGATATCCCAGCTACAGCACAGGTGGCTGAGTCAGTGGCTTTTAGTCTTTGACTGAGCCACTGATTCAGCCACCTGTGCTGAAGCAGGGACTGATTTAGCCGCCTGTGCTGAAGCGGGGATATCCTGAAAACCTGACCTGTTTAGGGGTTTTGAGGACTGGTGTTGAGCACCCCTGTTCTAAGTAGTAATTAAGCAAGGATAGCCGAAGCACAGGTCATATCCTAGCTTAGGGCATAGGAAACGTACTGTACTGTCTGGAGGTCAGTCCAGCTATTATAAACAGTACACAGTTTTTAATAGTTTCCCCCCCCCCCCCCCCTTCCTTTTCTATTTCCATGCATTTGTGCTGGGGAATTCCCGCATATCACATTGATGAGAGCAGCTGCTATTTCCTAGCAGTTAGCAACAACTCTCAGAACAAACACAATATGCTTTACATTGGCAGGAGAAGTCACGGCTTTGTGAGATCGGAGATATTTTTTATTTTGTTAAAGGAGCAGATCGTGTTCATGACAGAAATGACCACGCTGCAGAATAATGCGGTGCTGAGTATGACTGCGCCCTCACACAGTCGATAAATGGGGCGTTCCATGCCACCGTTGCCATTCACACCTTAGAGAACGAGGGGTCATGTATCAACTGTCTAAGAAATGCTTGTGTGTGCAGCGAAGAAATGTGCTCATTAAATGTCTTATCACGTTGTGTGCGATTGTGTGTTTCTCTAGGCACATCCCACCTGTAGTCTCATAAAACACAATGAGAACATTATAGCAGCGATCCCGCATTCATACAGACTGGAGCGGGCGCTCCTCCGGAGCGGGACCGGACTATTTCCAGCTCCAGGACCCCCCAGTTTCCGAGACGCTTACAGGTTTAGTTGCTGGTCGTCTTGCTGTAAATTCCACCGGTATTGTCCAATAGGAAGATGCAGCATCCCACCTTCCCCCCCAATAACGCGGCAGATACAGCTTCCATGGCCCGCAGGGTTTCGCAGCCATAAATATCTCCGTAACCAGGCCCCCCCGAAGCTAACAATAGCACAGTTCAGTCCTGAAGAGCAATCTGCTTCAAATTCTTGCAAACATAATGCTGTAATTACAGCTGCTAATCCTACACTGCTCCCCTCAAATTCCCTTTACCCCCCATGTAAATACAGATAGAGGAAGTGTTGTGTACAACGCTCCTACTTATTCTTCCTGCTAGATACATGGTTTATTGGGCACTAAACCTTCTGTGAGCAGCTGAAAGGTCTTTAAGTAGGGTTCATAAAACTGCTGAAAATGTGTAATAGTTTCCCAGTGACACAGTAACCCTGTCATACGCTACGGATACTGCAGCTAGGGGTGCTGGGGGGCTTTTCCAAAAATACTAGACACAATGGTGAAAGGTGCAATGTGCTCGAGACACACACCTTCCTCTCACCTCCATGCTGTTTCCTCCTCTCTTTGGCCCCACCCCCCTCCTGACGCCTCCTCCTGATTGGCTGCCCTGCTCGGGGAAATCCTGCAATCCTCCAAGCCGGTCAGGTCACTATGACCAGAGAGATAATATCGGACGCATACATGTCCAGTATTACCTCTAATGTGTTACTGGACAGTGTCCTAATACAGGGCAGTCCGGTTCAATACTGGACACCTGGCAACCCTAATGTCTGCAGCACCTTGATTTTTGGGGAGTATAAAGTATGTTTGGCTTTACCATTGACAGAAGGTAGGTGGGGCAGTTTCCATTGACAGAAGGTAGGTGGGGCAGTTTCCATTGACAGAAGGTAGGTGGGGCAGTTTCCATTGACAGAAGGTAGGTGGGGCAGTTTCCATTGACAGAAGGTAGGTGGGGCAGTTTCCATTGACAGAAGGTAGGTGGGGCAGTTTCCATTGACAGAAGGTAGGTGGGGCAGTTTCCATTGACAGAAGGTAGGTGGGGCAGTTTCAGTGTATGGACGCCAAATTGAAAGACCTCATTGAATCCTAATTCGTGACAGCGCAGTTTACAAACCAGAGAGGGGTTAAACCGGTGTGTTTGTGTTATAAACGTCTGACATTTTTCATTAAGCCTCTGATTGCCGAAAAGAGAATAATCCATTGATTTCCGTAACGGTAACGCGTTCTGATGAGCGCCGAAGGAAGCGCCGGGCAGATATACTGTGCTGTACTGCTTCAAGGTTTCAGAGAGCAGGTGTTCTCTCCGATGTTACTTCTGAAGAGCTTAAAGATACCGCTTTGATTCTTCCCCCCCTTCCCTGTGTGATGAAGACGGGAGCATTTAAAGAAAACCGGATACCTTTAGAGGGACAACAATCAATCTGTTTAACCCTTCCCATGCTGGCGGGGCCTGCGATTCATTACACGGCTTCTTGACATTTTAAAGCAGGCTTCATTCACCATGTACCCTTAAAGTGTTAAAACATATCTATGTGCGCGTGAGGAGGTATGGAAAATGAAATACTATAGGGCTGTGAGATGCTTGCACTTTATAGTGCCGTTATAATGCAATCAGATTCGGTTTCTGCTGCTGTTGGTAACACTGTTGGTGTCAGAGAGGCTGCAGATTGTTGAGATTCCATGCTGATCTCCCTGATTTCTGCTTCTGGAACAACACGAACATGTCGACTTCATCACTGCTGCTGCTTCAGCATGTGAAGTAAGAGGGAGAGAGCAGTTACAGGTCATGATCCACATCGCTCCGTTAAATCCGGGCTTATAACATCACGTGATCAAAATCAGAAACGGCCGCCATGTTCCCGCAGTTTAACGTCAATCTACAAAGCGAATTATATGCACAAACAACGGACGTTGGTGATCTCATTAGAATAGGCTTAAGGCCAGGTGACGTTAGCACTGCCTCTCGTCAGTTTAACATGACTCGCGGTACGCCGGTTTTACCTAAATACACCCATATTTCAGGGTGTGGATGGGAGTAACGCCACCTTTAGCTCTGACCGAATTTGCACATCATTAAATCCCTGCGGTAACTGTAACGGAGCCCTGGGGGTCGGCGCTGTTACAGGGAACGCCTCTCACGTATCATTAGCACTAACGCCCGTTATAGTAACCCATGGGCTAGGTACGGCTGCAAACAGCACTTAACACTGCGCTAGTGAGCTTTGAAGATCCCCGTTAGCACTTAATGAGGTGTTAACTTAAGTGAACGACTCGTTAAGTCCATAACGGAGCTTTATGGATCTGGCCCAAAGCGCTGTTCCAGAAGAAACAGAAGCACAGAAAAGATTACGAGGAATCTCAGGGTACTGCAGCCTCTGCAGAAATGGCAAACTCATGATGATGATCCCTGACTCCTAAGGCTGCGCTTCTACTGAAGGCGACGCGATCGATGATGTCGCCATTGCGATAGGCTGCGCTTATAGTGCTGGCGACAGCGACGTTGCGTCAAAACAACTGCATTGCTTCCGTCGCATGCGCTTATAGTAAGGATGGCGCGACAGAGCGACGGCTTGGTCGCGATCGCTGGAAGTCGTCTCAATTTCATTTTTCCAGCGACCGTAGCCTAATGTCGCTGTCGCCGGCGCTGTAAGCGCAGCCCTAGTTGCATTTAAAGTTTAGGTGACGTCGCTGGCTACAAGGCCAGTGATGTCAGGAAGGGGGAGGGCAGTGGGACGGAGAAGCTCTCTGATTGGCCACAAGGGGAGACCGTCGCTGAAAAAATCAAATAACAGTGAATACCAGATTTTTGGTAGCGCTGTCGCTTGGTCGTGTGCACTATAAGCGCTAATGACGACGACAATGCCTTTGTTTTGACGCGACATCGCGTCGCCGGCACTATAAGTGCAGCCTAATGCTACGGTTATAGTGCCGGCGATGTGCCGGTCGCTGGAAAATCAAATAGAGAATTGATTTCCTGAGATCACGACCAATCTGTTGCTCCGTCGTGTATTGTAAATAAGCGCACGCGACAGCGGCAATGCATTTGTTTTGCAGCGACGTCGCGACGCTGTCGCCATCGCCAGCACTATAAACGCAGCCTAAGAAGTAAGAATATCCCATTTTGGCCCAGATTCACTAAATGGCGCTATGCTTTAGCATGCATTAACTCATTTTTTTTTGAGTGTGGGGACCGGGGGGTCCACCTTAGCCTAATCACTATTTTCATCTACTGGGACCCCCTGTTTCTTGAGATACCTAACGGCGAAGTTACCGGGTATAACTTTTCCTCAAGGGAAACAAAATGGCAGCCACATGTTGGGCAAATAGGAAGTTGCAACATCATTGGTTGTGGTTTCCTATTGGACGGCCATTTAAAGCCCCTTTAGAAAATGGGAAGTAATGCAGATAACTTCACTGCTAAGTATTTCGGGAGCCGGGGGGCAAGGGGGGTCCCCAGAGATGAAAATAGCTGAGTTCAGCTCCGGAGGACGCCTCGCGTCAAGTACCGTAAAATGGAGGCTAGTTAGGGTGGATTGCTCCTTTTAAAGCAGTTGTGCATTTGTGATGATATTTATTTCCCTCTAGTATTGCATCTTTATTCAAATATCTGTCATTCCTGTAGGCTATGATTCTTGCATTCCCTTTCATTGTCAACAGTGTCTTTATCAAAATGAATTTGGAGCTTTTCTTTGAGATGAAAGTCCGGACACGCCTCAAGGTAACACACAGAAAAGTGGTGTCATCAGAAACGGTTCCGCACGTCAGACTGATGATCAGCATAAACATTACATCGATTTTATTTCTCTTTTGTTCTCCAGTAGACAGAGAGAGCACATCAGCTCAAGGCACCGCCGTGAAATGGAGATGATAACATTATTTTCTTCGTTCCTATTTATATTTCATAGAAAGCTAAAAGAATGAGTTCAGTCGCTGCAATTGTAGACGCAAGCTGTGGCACACTGTGTCGTAATTACACCCCCGAGATTGAAAGCAGGTTTCCGAAGCAGTTAGGCTGGTGGTGTTCACATTACGTTGGGTTGGAAACTTTTACCACATCGTTTTGAACATGTGGAGGTATGTTTACTGATCCAGGTTACATGGATTTTTTTTTATTTTTTATTGTCTGAAAAAGAATAAAAGGGAAATATGATCACCTCTGAGAACAGGATTAGACTGAAGTTATGTGGCCAAGAGCCAGGAAGGGGATTGCAAGTGTGTAGACTCCCTAGAGCAGCATATTTCAGTGCTACCATTTTAAAATGTCAGGCATCAAGTTGAACATGAGCTCTCTGGAATAAGGTACTTTGCAAAGCACTCTTATTTTTAAACTTTTTTTTTTTTTTTTTTTACCCTTTTTGAACCAAAGGGTCTCCCAGTCCATGTCCAATAAATAGAGAATTTTGTTATCTTTGGGTATCAACTGCCTTTCGCTGGTGAGCCAGACATTTAAGTGGAATACATTGGAGCCCCGAATGCCAATATGTTCCAAGGACCTCACTGTGAATGTTTAAACATTCTTGCCGGCGACCTCTTGTGCTACCCATAGGGGCGGGGTGGGGAATTACTTCCTAATTCCTGGATGCTGCATGTTTAGCTAACTGGGTAAGTGGAAGTGACATGTGGTGTCCTGACGGGTCTCCACATTAGACCGATGACCATTACATTGTGACTGGCTGGCACACTTTTATGGCCGAAGATAAAATAGGGTATGTCCATGCCTTTTCCAGCCATCTTACAGCCAGCCAATGAGGGTGACGTGTTGGAAACACTTTGACTGTACCAGAGTCACGCCCGTTCTCATGCTTGGTACCAATAGGAATACTCCTCAGTGGCACTTATTATAGCTGCTGTAAGTAAGAAAAATCTGGGACTTTCACAATCTTAAAATATTGAGAAAATGTCTTCCGATGGCCGGGATTAAATACTGCCAGACTTGGAAGACAAATGGTAGAAACCAATAGGATATATAGTTGATAGACAGCAAAACTGGCTCTTCCTATTCTAACCTCATAGCCTGCAGCCATTTGAGTGCATTACTAATTAAATATGTTCCAAAAAAACAACAAATGTAATGTCTACATTTCAGAACTATTTATTCTTCCTTCCCCCCGATAAAAAAAGAGATAAACATGTTCTCATTATGAGGTCTGAACTCCGTCACTTTCAGTTTTCTTGTGTATATAGGAAGAATGGGCACATGTTGGGACCCGCTGAAACCGTAAGAAGCAAAGCATAACATTTTTATATGCCCCCGGGTTACAGCTTGGATTGATACATAGAGATCCTTTAACTTTCATGTCTAAACCCATGTAGTCCAACTCAGTGCAAAACACTGCTCTGGTTCACAGTGGCCACGGAAAGGTGGTCTTACTGGTGCATGTAGAAGGCCTCTTTGACAGCAAAGGGGTTCAGTCTTGCAGCTGCTACTGTACTTTACAGGCGACCACCAGGAGATGTTCTGTGATCAGCCTGCATTCAGTCCCCACTACAAAGCACCGGCAGAATGTTCTGTGATCAGCCTGCATTCAGTCCCCACTGCAAAGCACCGGCAGAATGTTCTGTGATCAGCCTGCATTCAGTCCCCACTGCAAAGCACCGGCAGAATGTTCTGTGATCAGCCTGCATTCAGTCCCCACTGCAAAGCACCGGCAGAATGTTCTGTGATCAGCCTGCATTCAGTCCCCACTACAAAGCACCGGCAGAATGTTCTGTGATCAGCCTGCATTCAGTCCCCACTACAAAGCACCAGCAGAATGTTCTGTGATCAGCCTGCATTCAGTCCCCACTACAAAGCACCAGCAGAATGTTCTGTGATCAGCCTGCATTCAGTCCCCACTGCAAAGCACCAGCAGAATGTTCTGTGATCAGCCTGCATTCAGTCCCCACTACAAAGCACCAGCAGAATGTTCTGTGATCAGCCTGCATTCAGTCCCCACTACAAAGCACCAGCAGAATGTTCTGTTATCAGCCTGCATTCAGTCCCCACTACAAAGCACCAGCAGAATGTTCTGTGATCAGCCTGCATTCAGTCCCCACTACAAAGCACCAGCAGAATGTTCTGTGATCAGCCTGCATTCAGTCCCCACTGCAAAGCACAAGCAGAATGTTCTGTGATCAGCCTGCATTCAGTCCCCACTGCAAAGCACAGGCAGAATGTTCTGTGATCAGCCTGCATTCAGTCCCCACTGCAAAGCACAGGCAGAATGTTCTGTGATCAGCCTGCATTCAGTCCCCACTACAAAGCACCAGCAGAATGTTCTGTGATCAGCCTGCATTCAGTCCCCACTACAAAGCACCAGCAGAATGTTCTGTGATCAGCCTGCATTCAGTCCCCACTGCAAAGCACCGGCAGAATGTTCTGTGATCAGCCTGCATTCAGTCCCCACTGCAAAGCACCAGCAGAATGTTCTGTGATCAGCCTGCATTCAGTCCCCACAACAAAGCACCGGCAGAATGTTCTGTGATCAGCCTGCATTCAGTCCCCACTGCAAAGCACAGGCAGAATGTTCTGTGATCAGCCTGCATTCAGTCCCCACTACAAAGCACCGACAGAATGTTCTGTGATCAGCCTGCATTCAGTCCCCACTGCAAAGCACCAGCAGAATGTTCTGTGATCAGCCTGCATTCAGTCCCCACTAAAAAGCACCAGCAGAATGTTCTGTGATCAGCCTGCATTCAGTCCCCACTACAAAGCACAGGCAGAATGTTCTGTGATCAGCCTGCATTCAGTCCCCACTACAAAGCACAGGCAGAATGTTCTGTGATCAGCCTGCATTCAGTCCCCACTACAAAGCACCGGCAGAATGTTCTGTGATCAGCCTGCATTCAGTCCCCACTGCAAAGCACCAGCAGAATGTTCTGTGATCAGCCTGCATTCAGTCCCCACTAAAAAGCACCAGCAGAATGTTCTGTGATCAGCCTGCATTCAGTCCCCACTAAAAAGCACCAGCAGAATGTTCTGTGATCAGCCTGCATTCAGTCCCCACTACAAAGCACCAGCAGAATGTTCTGTGATCAGCCTGCATTCAGTCCTCACTACAAAGCACAGGCAGAATGTTCTGTGATCAGCCTGCATTCAGTCCCCACTACAAAGCACCGACAGAATGTTCTGTGATCAGCCTGCATTCAGTCCCCACTGCAAAGCACCGGCAGAATGTTCTGTGATCAGCCTGCGTTCAGTCCCCACTGCAAAGCACAGGCAGAATGTTCTTGAGATTGGGAAATGGGAAAGAATTCCATATAGTCACCGCATCAAGCAAGGCTTCGAAATCAAGCCGGCAAATTAACCTCGTTCCTTTCTTTTGCAGCTGGCCTCGTAAGGAGGAGTAAAGACTACACAGCAAACGTTTAATGAGCCTGATAATTGTTCATGTACTCTGTATTTTGCAGATGACACGAGTATACACAGATTATGCTTCACTCCCACCTCTCCACATCCCTTTCTTTGCCATACAGAGAGTGACTTACACACAGATAATTACATTGCGCGTGCAATTTTAAGAAGGCGTGCAGATTTAAAGGTGTATTTCCGGCCAGGTCGTTCTTTTTATAGAGGTGGGAAGCAGGGGGTCTCTGGAGCTGAACCCCATTAGTTTCAGCTCTGGGGACCCCTGCTTTCTGAGATACTTACCTCTGTTGCTCATGCCAGTGGTTTAACGGCCCGTCCCCATTACAGAGGCCAATAGGAAATCGCAACGTCACCCATCGCAGCTTCCTATTGGCCCGCGTGACATGGGACCTTTAAACTTGCAGGAGATAAAGACACTTAGTATCTCGGGAAGCAGCAGATTCCAAGAGCTGAAATTACGGGGGTTCAGCCCCGGAGACCCTTTGCCCCGGAGACCCTCTGCCCCGGAGACCCTTTGCCCCGGAGACCTCCTGCCCCGGAGACCTCCTGCTCCGGAGACCCCCTGCCCCGGAGACCCCCTGCCCCGGAGACCCCCTGCCCCGGAGACCCCCTGCCCCGGAGACCCCCTGACCCGGAGACCCCCTGCCCCGGAAACCCCCTGCCCCGGAGACCCTCTGCCCCGGAGACCCTTTGCCCCGGAGACCTCCTGCCCCGGAGACCCCCTGCCTCATACCTGTTTTAAAAAGAAAGTTTTTTTTTGTTTTTTTTAATCATGAAATTCTGCTTTAAATATCTACGATGGCAGTTTGCTCTAACGCCGTGAAAGATGCATTTTTCATCCACGGCTACATGGGACCTGTCATGAGGTTTACTTAGAGAGGCTGCTGATGTGTCATTGCAATGCAGTAACGTAATGCCAAAGACAGAATACCTTAGGTTGCTCCGAGCCTCGGGTGCTGTCTGCTTAACAAGTCCAAACAGAATAGGGGTGAAATAAAGATTGAAAAAACACAGGTGAAAATGCACGAAGCGTCGCACGTGGCTTTTTTTAGCGCAAAATTTACATTTTAAATTGCGCTTGTGGGCACACCTATGTACAAACCTGACATTTCTCAGTCTGCGTCATCAGCGGCAAAAACTTTTTTTCTTTTTTGCCAGACAGAATCAGGCCGCTAACGACCTTCATACGTACGTCACACATACACATACGTACGTCACACATACACATACGTACGTCACACATACACATACGTACGTTACACATACCTATGTCACACATACACATACATACGTTACACATACACATACGTCACACATACACATATGTACATCACACATACACATACGTACGTCACACATACATACGTCACACATACGTACGTTACACATACGTACGTCACACATACATACATCACACAGACACATACGTACGTCACACATACCTACGTCACACATACCTACGTCACACATACACATACATACGTTACACATACGTACGTCACACATACACATACATACGTCACACAGACACATATGTACATCACACATACACATACACATACGTACGTCACACATACATACGTTATACATACGTACATTACACATACGTACGTCACACATACATACATCACACATACACATATGTACATCACACATACACATACCTACGTCACACATACATACGTCACACATACACATACCTACGTCACACATACACATACCTAAGTCGCACATACACATAAGTGCGTCACACATACACATACGTACGTCAAACATACATGCATCACATATACACATACGTACATCAAACATACACATACGTACGTCACACATACACATATGTACGTCACACATACACATACGTACGTCACACATACACATACGTACGTCACACATACACATACGTACGTCACACATACACATATGTACGTCACACATACACATACGTACGTCACACATACACATACGTACGTCACACATACACATACGTACGTCACACATACACATATGTACGTCACACATACACATACGTACGTCACACATACACGTACGTCACACACATACGTACGTCACACATACACATACGTACGTCACACATACACATACGTACATCACACATACACATACCTACGTCACACAGACACATACCTACGTCACACATACACATACCTACATTACACATACACATAAGTGCATCACACAGAAAACATACGTACGTCACACATTCACATACCTACGCCACACATACACATACGTACGTCACACATGCACATACCTGCGTCACACATTTTATTAAGGTTTGTACTACTTTTTAGCACTACAATAAATCTACTCTTAATTCACAGGTCCCATAGAACTGCGTGCATAATATATTCAACTTTTAAAGGTGCGGCCCCACTTAATAACATATGCTTGAGTTTCAGGTAGGTATAATACTATTCCAAATCTAGGACCAAATACCTACCTGCATAAATCCACACAACAAATACTACACAAAGTTTCATTGACCAGCGGTTTGTACAAAAGACGCAGTACCTGCGATATTCAAGCGTCAACATCATCAATAATTGTACAATGCAGAAAAGTGACAAAGGGATTCGCAGTAACAGGCAGGGTAAAGGCAATTTGTTCATAGAGATTCCTTTTGTCTCCATGTTTATTTGTATGTGTTTGGTGCGTTCACCCATGTATTGTGTTTGACATCCCTGTATTCTAGTGTTGATTCTGCAAAATGCAACATAAATTGTCAAATGAATAACTATCTATATATGCATATTTACTGGCACTCTACCTGACTATATAAAGTCGTGGGGTCAAATATTTGGTGCATTTGAAAGTTTTAGTCATAATGACTGTATGGTGGGAGCCAGTATTGCAAAGTATTAAGGCTCATACATACTAAACTCTTCAGCAATAAGGCACCAAGAAGGCAGCGCACAGACTTAAATCGCCCGAAAGGTGTCGGAATATGCCGCAGCAGACTGATTAGTACATATGACTCTAAGTGTTTAGAGGTCTATGGGGGTTGTGGATGTATGTATCATTTTATTTATATAGCGCCAACAGGATACGCAGCGCTGTACAAAATTACAATACAAGGTAAATAAAGTACAAATAACAGGGATAAGTGCAACAGGCAAATGACAACTTAAGGCAAAGGGAGACCCTGCTCCAAAGAGCTTACAATCTAATTGGTATGGGTTATGCATCAAAGTCTCTGTACAAAACACTCCAATAGGATAACAATGTTTTCTGGTTGCTTTGGAGCGGGGTTTTTTTTGCCCCGTTTTGCAGCCAGCAGACTGTGACACATATCCCCCAAAGGATCAAGGTCATTCTGGAGCAAAACTAGTCCTTTTTTTAACCTGTGTGACTGTACCAAAGAACTTTGCTCCCGTTTTTCCTCTGTGTACTGTACACCAACTTTCAATTCACCGAAGAACCCCCCTCCCCCCCCCCACCCCTCCCAGTGATTTAAAGGTAACATTCTGCACTGGAAGCAAAGAAAGGATCGTGGCGCCAAAAGATGCCATCTCTCTGCGGGGTTTTTTCTTCAATCGCAGTAATATGTTTATGAATAAGTGAATACCATACTCCGCTGTGCCTGTAATGTAGCCGGTCTTGATAATGGATCTACCTAAACCGGGTTGGTGCACCTGTGAATAAAGGTAACAAAGCATTGACACATCGGGTTTCTCTTGCAGTGACATCTTTGATGCCATGTTTCCGGTCACGCACATTGCTGGGGAAACTGTCATACTGCAAGGTAAGAGTGTCATGATCACGCCTGTACTTCGCTAAGGTCCCTAATAAGGGGATTATTGTATTCCAGCCGCAGGGGCCCATCGGGCGCTTTTAGGACGAAATTCCCCATTGACTTCAACAGGGACTTTCGGTCAAAAATGTCCCGATCGGCTGATAAAGAAAAAGCCCCACACTGGGTTGTGAACACTTCTTATCCATGTCGAGGAATATTTAGGCTCCATTTGAGTTTCATTGATCCCTGTAATCTGATCAGCATCATTTATCCCTATGGTTGCTGCATAAGTGTTGGGTTCAGTATGCATGAGCAAGACTTACAATGCCGTCCAAACCAAACATAATGCCCCCATTACAGTAATATTCATAGGAGCTTCTCACCCAAAGTACATGGTAACAATCAAGGGATAATGGTAGATTAAACATGAATCACACACCATGATTAGTACACTAATTGGATGAACACAAACAATATTTAAAAGGGATTTAAGAACATGTTTACATATGCTTGGTGTCATGATTTTCTGCATATAGCACCTTAGAAACCAATACAGGGAGTTGCTCAATCAATCTGAGGAGTTAGAGGGGGAGAATGAATAGATGTTAGTATTATGTGTACACATTGTTCTTTCTCTTCCCATCTTTCTCTTGTTGTAAGGTGTCAGTTAAATCACTAGGTCTGAGCAGGCATTATTCTGTCTGCTTTAAAAGTGTACTTTAAGCAAAAGTTACTTATCTTTGACATTTAATCAGAGGTGGCCTTAGGATTCGTGGGGGCCCCGGGTAAGAAAGTCAATAGGGGCCCCTTAGAAGTTTGAGGAAAATAGAGTTAAATAAAGATAATCACAATTAGAAAAATTCACTAAAATCACAATAAGCTGTAATGTAAATATCACTGCATCAACTCAATTTGGGCTGCCCCTACAGTGTGGGTCAACGGGCAATTGCCCCAGTTTGCCCTTACCTTAGGACACTATTGCTCACAAGGATAGGGTAAGAAATGACTGACACATTCAATCCTATGTTCCCATCAATACCAAGCGTCAAATCTATTATTCCACTAGCAGTGCCGTAGAATGTAAGGTTGTTTGTCCAATTGGACAAGTCGGCATTGTGAAACGTAAAATTCCACTGTGCTCACCTAAATCACTTGTTAGTTTTTCATCCAAAGGAAGGAAAGATGTTTTTGTGGATGTCTTATTATATATTTAACTATGTGCTTCCAACGACTGGAAAATATTTTTTTTAAAAATACGGCAAGATCTTCTGGGAAATTTCAACACTGGAAAATATAATTCGATTTAAAAGAAATCCCTACGAAGCACGAGCTCATTCCTTCTTTGGTGCCAGTAATGAATTTTGTGTGAAAATAAAAGGCATGTGACATTTATTTGTACAGAATTGTTCTTTTGCATTAGCGATAATGGTTATACAATCCCGCCATCAGGCGCAACTGGAAATCCAGAAGGAAATTTGTACCGTTCCATAACATCGACTTAGAATGTAGAACTTGGAACGTTGGTGTGACAATCACGGGAGAAAAACAGCGTTTCAAATGTGGCTGAAAGTTGGCAACATGAGCACAAAAAAATAATTGTGCTAAAAAAAAAAAACTGGGATGCTCGTTGGATTCGCAACGCTGCCAAGAAAAAGTAGAAAGTAACTCAATTTAACAATAATATTCTAATTAAATAAAGTGTAATATGCTACTGCTGCTTCCGTTTTCAGTCTTGTTCTATTGAACATGGTTCTATTGAACTGTTAACAATGCAGTAACTTACATTCACATGAATGGAAATGAACAATGGTTAATAATGCATGGGGTTTTATTGAATAGTGGGCTTTTTGGGGAAATTGGTTTATCACTCAGGATATATATTTCCACACTCCACTATTGATTGTGCGATGCAAAAATAGATCATGAAACATCTGAGCACGTTCTCCAGACATCAGATATCCATGCATGTCACACATTACAATACATTCAATATATTTCTATGCAGTCCTTCCTTCTGAGCTCACGTAGCCCTTATTTTACCTGTTTAGATTTCAGGAATGATTGGCTTGCTAGGTAATCCCATTGATTTATCCTGCCAAATAGAAAGCTACAACTTCACTGTAACTTTGGCAAGGAAATCTGACTTTAGCAGAAACCATGTATTGAAACCTCTGGGGATTCTGTTTTCTACTGTGACAAAGCCAAATATGGTATCATTGTAACACAGCGACCTTGAATGTTTTGTGATCTATTTGTTCTTTTATACGACAAGGTTACACTATGATACACTCTGAAAATAACCATGCTTGCTCATATTTATTGTCACATTCTTTCTGTTTCACAAGCATTGGGTTTTGTTTCTAATTTTATCAAATGTATTTTCTATTTTGAATCATTTCTAAGCATATAGAACAGTGTTTGGTGCACTTTGACCAGATAACTTTAACTAGAGAAAGTGAACTACACTTCTTTACGATATTACCATATAGCCATAAGTATTATTCCTGTCTACACAAAATGCACAAACTATAGATCTCAAGCTACGATGTATAAATAGAAACAGTGCACTTGTCCATTTTTATGTGAGTAATGACATTATTTACGTTTTTTGGCTGCCTTCATAATCCCTTACTAGGTTACTGTTTTCACCCTACAAATTACAGTTTTAAGTACAATTAAATAATAGCACTATTAACTTATCTGTTATCGTCAATTTTGTAACTAAGAGTCTGGTTCTGCCTGTACTTCTGTTTCATTCAGAATTCAAAGTTGCTATTTTCAACATATATAGTTTTGTAATAAACTTAGGTGAACATTTGCAGTTCCTCTTTTAATGCATTTTTTTTGTTAGTGGAAACCAGCTTATACAGCTTTGTAGGCGTGATAGCCATGAAAGCCTGCGTTTCTGGAGTGATATTACTGTATGTCAAGTAACATTGTGCAGTATACAAGTTATTGGGAAACTTTGATGAAAGTAAACCTGTGTTGGGACACAGAATTGGAACACACTGATTACTGGGACACTTACTGGGACCTTTCCACTTACTTGTCCATTTATTTTCTCTTAGGGGACGAGGGAGACAACTTCTACGTCATTGATCAAGGAGAAGCTGATGTGAGCATTTATCTTTCTATTTATGTGCCATGTGCTTTATTGTAAGTGTTTGAGTTTGTATGCAAGGCATGTAGCATAGGGATGGAATGGGAATAGGTTGATAGAATGATGCTAGTGACTAGGCCGTGCAAGATAGATATTAGATTTTAGTAGCAAACGTGTGCAATGTTTCTCATCCCACGTGGCTTTCTAAGAGGCTGGAAGCCACCAACAAAACCATGATGTGAAGAGAGGTTCCAATTCCTGAGCTCTCAACTCAAAAAGCTTTCTTATTCAGATTTACAACTATAGGGTCAAAAATAAAGATAATATCTGATCAGATGTGATAACCTTTATTGTTCTTATACCACCGATATATAGGAAGATCTTTCATACAAGTCCATACAATGTATCACTTTGCAGAGTTACTAGAATTCAGGAGTCTGCACTATTGTTTTATATTTGTATTTACCTTTGATGCATTATAAATTGCAGCACACTTATGTAATTCTGATAATAACCGTATAAGAAAGCCACAGCGTAAGGACGACCTTATTTGTATCTACAGTGCACATGCAAATGAGACGCGTTTGAAGCTGGCAATATAACAAGCACTATGCAGGGGCCATAAAAACGTCTTGTGGTGTCAAGTCCCTTTTTGTTTTACAAATGACACAGTCTACACATCTACCACGTTCGGAGTTAGCCCCAACACAAACAAGATATCGTTTTACCTTTAGATAAGTAATAGCCCCTCTAGGGATATGTGCCACCGCTAAGGAGGCCCACCTGGATGGAATGCACCCGAGGGCCTGTGTGAACAAAAGGGAACATGTTTACTTCTAATCCATGGCTCATTTTGTGCTGAGCGGGTACAGGAAGAACTAAAGCAGGGGATGGGTCAACTCCAGTCCTCAAGGGCCACCAACAGGCTGGGTTTTAAGGATATCCCTGCTTCAGCATGGGTGGTCATTTTGGCTGATCACTGCTAGAGCCAACTGCGCTGAAGCAGGGATATCCTTAAAACCTGACCTGTTCGTGGCCCTTGAGGCCTGGCGCTGGTCACCCCTGACCTAGAGCCAACTTTGTCTGAAAAAGCTCACATTTCCTATACAGTAGGTTTTACTCATGCTGTAAAGAAGGAAATTACTAATCTGTACTGTACGTAGCACTTCCAGTAATGGAGAGCAGACGAGATGTTGCAAAACATTTGATGATAAATATAATGAGTATAGTAACCTTTGTACTGTAAAAAAAATATTGTTTCCCTACATTATACTAATACAGGAATATGTAAATGTTAAAAATAGTAATTACTGGAAATTCCATCTCAAAAGATTCATAATTATGACTCCCTAACTGTCAGAGAGATAGGAATTTAGCTAGTCACCTTGTTATCTCCGATTCAGTTTCCGTGTGGGACAGTTGTTCCATTAAACACCACTTTACCTGCAGAAACTCTTTAACGATTTTCTTTTTTTAATAACTCTTATTTTCTCCTGGGTTCTTCGCGAAAGTATTTCCAAGTATGGATTCAAAAAGGAATGAGGAGATTTAAGGATATGTATCTAAATATGAAACTTTTTGTAGCCAGCTTTTTCCCAAATTATAGACTTCGGTCCAACTGGTACATTTCACCACGTTTTTTGATTGGCACAAATGGTACATCTGATAAAAGCCAAAACTCCTCCAGGAGGATTCCCACCCATCACTTTAAAAAAAAAATGATGTTTGTGTCCAGAATATCACAAAGGTTTTATTTCACTTTTGTGCTGGCGACTCACCTAAATTCAAATACATGAAGGAGTGGAAAATCAAAGGAGTATCAGAATATGAATATATATGTAATTACACATTTATTATTTTTTCTTGGTTTACACTTTAGCATATTAACCACACACTCACTGGCGCTACTTTCTTTGTTTGTTTATATTTATATATATAAATATATATATATATTTGGAACAAATCTCCATGCAAACTCTATATGTACAACCATTAAAGAACATGGCGATAAGATTCCTCTAGGTAACATGAGATATATCCGTCTTCCTCCCCGTTGTGTTGAAGGAAACGCGGTTTAAGGGGCTCGCAGGCACATAATTGTGGGCGTTGCCTACTCAATCAGAGATTCTGGGGGGAAAATGTAAATTGATGAAGTATTTCAGGTAAAGTTGAGTAGAGATCCATGGGTTCGGGTTCTGAGAAAGCCACCACAAAATGTACATAGATCCCAATTAAGACCTACAACCTTGCATGTAACTGGAAAATCAAATTGCCACCCACAATGATGAAAATACGAGGAAGAATTTGGTCAGTCTGCACAATGGAAAGATGATGGCTGGTCCTTGGCTAGTCCTTGGCTGGTCCTTGGCTGATCTTTGGCTGGTCCTTGGCTGGTCATGGCTCGGAGCTTGCTTCCTATATCCCAATTCCATTTAGTATTTTGTAATATTGTCAAAACGTTTATTTTAAATGTAACAGAGATCTGAACTGAATAGGAATGCTTGAATATTCTTAATCTGTATGTTACCTATATGTACTAGATCACGTTTAGATCAATAACAGTTTATAACAATGTCCTTATTATACCATTTGGAGATTGATTTGTCAATGTATACTTTACCACCTCCTTCCTCTTTTTATTTTTGGACCACTTTCCTATCAACCTCTTATAATTATCTTTGAAAAATATTAAATTAATAGAATTTTTTTTTTGTAATTAGACTTTTAACAGCAATAAGGCAGTCATGGATCCAAACAATTCACTCATCACTCAAAATACGGTTTTATTTTTACTACTAAGGAGAATTTATGAAATATAACATAAAAAACACATTTACCTTTTCAAATAGATTTCTAGACTGTCCGCTAGTTGGCCGGAAAGCACCGTGATGAGATTTCCATCCATTCTCACCGCTGACCAGGACAATGACCAATTCTTCTGGTTAAAGCCTTCATTGGCGCAGGAGGCCTGCTACACATTGTTTTACTATGCTTTACATGCCTCTTTGCCATGGGAGACCTTTATCAGACATTGCCTTACGGGTACAATGTGGAACTCACCATGTTCTTGTTAAACATGGAATCTAGTTTGTAATTGGTGCATGATGGGCCAGACATCACCACTCGTGTCTTCAGTAATACAATAATACATGGGTGAAGGAGTTGATGACCACAGAAGTCTGGCTGAAAATGAAAATGGGTTAATTAATTTTAATGGCATGATCAAAACACAAACGAAAGGACAACGTTTCGGGGGCCTACCTATAACGTTGCTCGTCTCCGCTAGGAAGTGGACCCGCAGGGCTGAGGTAGGGGTATATGATCACCGACCAGAGCCAGGGGACAGAATCCTGTTAGAGTAGTCGTAGTAAAAACAGAGCAAAAACAAACTCCACGCCCCTTTGTGATGAGTGACTCTCTCCAGTCAGCGCTGTGTATGGCATTAGCGGGGCACCCTCCTGCGTTGCCCTGTTGACGTCATACAGAACGCCAACTAGAGAGCAGGGCTCATCCCATAAGGGCTTTCACTTGGTTTACCTGCTATATTCCGCTATATATGTGTGTGGTTATTGGTGACACCATCATATGGAGCTTGAGAAAGAGCCAGGGAAGCCCAAGCGGTTGTCCTTTTGTTTTGATCATGCAATAAATTAACCCAATTTTCTTTTTAACCGGAGTTATGTGACCATCATCTTCTTCACACGGGTACAACGTTTGTTATGTAATTGGCAGCAAATAGTTTAGGAAATAGCATTAACTGGGAAAAAGGCCAACTTCACTGTACAAAAGGTACATCTTATCTGATATTAACACACATAGCATGTTGAACACAAAAATGTTGAAACCTGCCGTTTCTGCAAAGCAAATTATAGGGCAGCTCAGAAAATCCACTGACATGCCAAGCATACTTATACTATTTAGATGAAATATTAACTAACATAATCTTGGCACTGGAAAGCGCTAGAAGAATATGGAGTAGTCGATGAGCCCATTAGAACTGTACAACAGGCTGAAAACACACCCGCAACACAGAAAATACAAAATAGTATGTATGTATGTATGTCTTTATTTATGCAGCGCCATTAATGTACATAGCGCTTCACAGCAGTAATACACGTGACAATCATATAAATAACAAATAATACAAATAATACATAATGGGAAGAAGTGCTTCAGGCATAAAAGTGACATTTAGGAAAAGGAGTGCCTGCCCCGAAGAGCTCACGATCTAATAGGTAAGAATATCGTACAGAGACAGTAGGAGGGCGTTCTGGTAAATGCGTCTGCAAGGGGCCAAGGTTTATGCATGAGGAGTAAAGTATCAGCCATGGAGCTACTCATATGCTTCCTTAAGCTGGTGTGTTTTGAGGTGGGTCTTAAAGGGGAATAGAGAGGGTGCTAGTCGGTTATTTATTTATAAAATATTTTACCAGGAAGTAATACATTGAGAGTTGCCTCTCGTTTTCAAGTATGTCCTGGGCACAGAGTAAAACAAATAATACATGGTTACAAATACAGTTACATAAATGAACAAGGTATACATTATATACAAGACATTGCGTGCACAGTTAAAGAAAATATATATTATGAGCGTATGTAACAGTTACAGACCAGATTAAAGTGTGAGACAGCCTTAGATTTGAAAGAACTTAAGCTGGTGGTGGATATGAGAGTCTCTGGTAGGTTGTTCCAGTTTTGGGGTGCACGGAAGGAGAAGGAGGAACGTCCGGATACTTTGTTGAGCCTTGGGACCATGAATAGTCTTTTGGAGTCTGATCTCAGGTGATAGGTGCTGCATGTGGTAGGGGTGAGGAGCTTGTTCAGGTAGCTGGATAGCTTGCCCAGAAAGTATTTGAGGGTGAGACAGGAAAGGTGAACTTTGCGCCTAGACTCTAGTGATGACCAATCTAGTTCTTTGAGCATTTCGCAGTGATGTGTGTTGTAGTTGCATTGGAGAACAAAACGACAAATTGAATTGTAGAGGGTGTCAAGTTTGCTAAGGTGAGTTTGAGGAGCCGAGCCATATACTATGTCTCCATAGTCAATAATTGGCATTAGCATCTGCTGTGCAATACGCTTTCTGACCAGGAGACTTAGGGAGGATTTGTTCCTGTTAAGTACCCCTAGTTTGGCATAGGTCTTGGTTGTCAGGGTATCAATGTGCATCCCGAATGTTAAGTGGGAGTCAAACCATAAGCCCAGGTATTTAAAACTAGTGACAGGTGTTAGGGTGGTGTTAGCGTTGGTTCTAATCAGGAGCTCAGTCACTGGAAGCTTTACAAATTTAGTCTTGGTCCCAAATACCATTGTTACAGTCTTGTCAGTGTTTAAAAACAGTTTGTTTTGGGAAATCCAATTTTCGAGTCTCAAAAAGTCAGACTGAAGTATGTGTTGAAGGTCAGAGAGGCTATGGCTGTGTGCATATAGGATTGTGTCATCTGCATACATGTGTATTGAGGCTTCCTTACAAGCTGTGGGAAGATCATTAATGAACACTGAGAAGAGTAGGGGCCCCAGAACAGAGCCTTGCGGGACACCATAGGTGATATCCAGGGGGTTGGAGTTAGAGCCTGAGATGGACACATGTTGGGATCTTCCTGATAGGTAGGACTGAAACCAGTTTAAAGCATGTTTCCCTATTCCAGAGCTCTGGAGTTTGTTAAGCAGGATAACATGATCAACTGTGTCAAAAGCCTTTGCAAAATCTAGGAATACTGCACCAGTGAGTTGTCCCCGTTCCATTCCACACTGGATTTCATTGCAAACTTTTAGCAGGGTAGTTACGGTGGAGTGTTTGGGACGAAACCCAGACTGGAATTGGCTAGGGAAATTTGTCTTGGTGTAGAAATCGCTTAATTGGGAGTGGACACATTTTTCCATAACTTTGGATAGAATTGGGAGAAGTGAGATTGGCCTGTAGTTTGAGACAGTGTTTTTGTCCCCACTTTTGAAGATTGGGACAACTCTGGCAGTTTTCCAGGTCTTAGGGATATGGCCTGCAGACAGGATAGAGTTGACTATGGAAGCAATTGGTTTGGCAATGGCTGGGGCACCAAGTCGTAGGAACCTAGATTGTAGTAAGTCGGGTCCACATTGGCTGCTTAGTTTTAGTTTGAGGAGCGCTTGTGTAATCTCCTCTTCAGATACTGGGCTAAATTGAAAATTGTGGGCAGTGTTGGGAGGGGGTGGGACTGTAGGGATACTCCCAGGATGAGATTCATGTTTGGGGTTTGTGCTGCGTTTCGCTAATAAGTTAGTGGCACACCCCACAAAGTAATCATTGAATGCATTTGCAATGTCAGTCGGGTTTGTCAGAGTAATATCCCCCTTAGTGATATTACTTGGTTGTTGATGGTTAGGAGGCTGGAATATATTGTTGATAACCTTCCAGAAGTTAGCTGGGTTTGATGTATTTTGGTGGAGATTGTCAGAGTAATATTGTGCTTTTGCATGCCTTGTTTGCCTTGTGCACACGTTCCGCATGCATCTGTAGTGATTGAGATCCTTGGTAGTGCCAGTTACTTTGTAGCTTTTCCACAAGGCATCCCTGAACTGGTAGAGTGCTATAAGGTCAAGTGTAACCCATGGAAGGTGGCCCCCCCGTACCCTTATTTTGCGTAGTGGAGCATGGGTATCGCAGAGTTTTAAGAACTCGGATTGGAAATAGTCGAGCGCAGAATCGGGGTCGGGAATTAAATCGAATCTGTGCCATGGGCAGTTGGTAAGGTCATCCAGAAACTGTTGTGGGTTAAAGTTTTTAAATGTTCTAGTGAGGAGAACTTTAGGGCTTGAATGGGGCGGTTTAATTTTCCTTACACAGTACACTATTGCATGGTCACTGAAAATATCAGGAAGGATTATTGAGGGGAAGGGCATTCCAGAGGT
Organism: Ascaphus truei; assembly: GCF_040206685.1. Taxonomy (NCBI): domain Eukaryota; kingdom Metazoa; phylum Chordata; class Amphibia; order Anura; family Ascaphidae; genus Ascaphus; species Ascaphus truei. The sequence goes on along the minus strand of NC_134493.1, from coordinate 31,657,870 downwards.
GTGGGGCAGTCAGTGAGAAAGGTTTAAGGTGGGAGAGGGCTTTAGATACAAAGGGGGTAGAAAGAAGACATCCTTGAGCCGAATGGTGCATAGCGAGAAATTAGGGCTGAGATGTAAGGAGGGGCAGAAGAGTGTAAAGCTTTAAAAGTGAGGATGAGAATTGAGTGTAAGACCCGGGATTTGATAGGAAGCCAAGAGAGTGGTTTCAGCAGGGGAGACATTATAGTACATTATAATAATTGAAAAGGCCTCAGTCCAATGGCATGACCACTGCAGCGATGTGCTCATGTTGTAGCTGTTTGGGGATGTTTGAAGGGGACAGCTTCCTTGTTTGTTCAAGTGGAGCTTTTCTGCAAAGCAGCGAATGGATTAGGGTCTTCATTTTAATAAACCCTCTTTGTAGAGCTCTTTTTTACAGGTGCATTAATTCATATATCTTTTGAGTTGGAAATACTGCAGTGGCAATTTAATTGTCAGCCATATCTTTGTTTAACCCAGGGGTGGGGCAACTTCAGTTTTTGAGAGCTTACAACAGGTAGGTTTTAAGAATATCCCTGCTTCAGCACAGGTGATACAGTCTTTGACTGAGCCACCTGTGCTGAAGCTGGGATATCCTGAAAACCTGACCTGTTGGTGGCCCTTGAGGACTGTAGTTGCCCACCGCTGGATTAACCCCATAGGGAAGCCTATGCCCCACAGTTTGGCAGTGACTTAAAGCATCGGTGCCCTTGTGAACCTGTATAGATGTATCTTACCAACCGTTAGATAGTGTGTGCACTATAGGATATCAGCAGCTCAATATTAACACTTTAAAAACCTGCACACATCTCCGCATTACTACTGTTCTATAGAAGATACTGCTGTCTGAGGCTGAAGGAGGGCATGATAGAGCCAGGAATTACATTGTATTTCCTGCATCTTTTGCTCATAATGTTGTGGTAAATGAAGGTATTTCTAACGGGGGAGAAAGGGGGGGGGGCTGCACTTAGGACTTCAGTGGGAGGAAACAACGTTTCACTGACCACTTTAAAGAGGCCGTTGTTAAGGCGCAGATGGGCAAAAATCTTCTTGGATTCTGTGGGTACGTTTTTATTTATATATATATGTAATTTAGTGTGAATCCACAATACCTTCGGTTTTAACTCAGACATGGAATCAGCCACATAAAGGCTTCCAGACAGAACCCGCAGCTAAGCTAAAAGGGCAACGCTACTGAGGGAGCTAACGTCACTCTGTCACACGGTATCTCTCCTTCCCCCTTCTATTGCCATGCGGGACTCTTACATTATTCAGCTTTCAGACCCTTCGGTACAGTAATGATACAAACATGTTGTCGCTGGGGGATGGGGAAAGCGCAGGGCGATGGGAAATGTGATAAAGGCTCACGTCAAAGTCTGCCAGAACGAACGGGAGTTTTGCTGCAAAGCACATTTAGGGCAGGAGACTCGTAACATGCATCATTCACGGGCCACATTGATGTGGCTCACCGCAAAAGGGATGTAACCCCTCCTCACATTAACTGTGTGTTACATTACAGAGGAGGGTTCTGGCCAGGGGCCAGTATTATCCTTCCTCTATGGCTTTTTGATATGCTGTGTGCGTTGACCACGTGTAAGGAAGCTTTTCCATTCAAATGAATGAAGTTTACGCATCATGACGTGGTACCCTGCCCATCACCATGCTGAATAGAAGGAATAGTGGGAAGTGTTTTTCTTTGTATCTTAATGATCTATTTTGATGCAGAATTGACAGGGGGCACAGTAGTTACAGGCACTATAGCTATATATCAGTGACAGGGGGCACAGTAGTTACAGACACTATAGCTATATATATATATATCAGTGACAGGGAGCACAGTAATTACAGGCACTATAGCTATATATATATATTAGCTATATATATATATCAGTGACAGGGAGCGCAGTAGTTACAGGCACTATAGCTATATATATATACATCAGTGACAGGGAGCACAGTAGTTCCAGGCACTATAGCTATATATCAGTGACAGGGAGCACAGTAGTTACAGGCACTATAGCTATATATATATATACAGTGGTTGACAAATCACCTAAAAATCTACTCGCCACACAAAAAAATCTACTCGCCACCTAGTACCAAACGTGTGCTGCTTGGGCCAATATTTACTCGCCCGGGGGTTAAATCCACTCGCCCGGGGCAAGCAAATGTATAGGTTTGTCGAACAATGTATATATATATATATATATATATATATATATATATATATATATATATATCAGTGACAGGGAGCACAGTAGTTACAGGCACTATAGCTATATATATATATATCAGTGACAGGGAGCACAGTAGTTACAGACACTATAGCTATATATATATATATATATATATCAGTGACAGGGAGCACAGTAGTTACAGACACTATAGCTATATATATATATATTAGCTATATATATATATCAGTGACAGGGAGTGCAGTAGTTACAGGCACTATAGCTATATATCAGTGACAGGGAGCGCAGTAGTTACAGGCACTATAGCTATATATATATATATATATCAGTGACAGGGGGCACAGTAGTTCCAGGCACTATAGCTATATATCAGTGACAGGGAGCGCAGTAGTTACACGCACTATAGCTATATATATATATATCAGTGACAGGGAGCACAGTAGTTCCAGGCACTATAGCTATATATATATATTAGCTATATATATATATCAGTGACAGGGAGCGCAGTAGTTACACGCACTATAGCTATATATATATATATTAGCTATATATATATATCAGTGACAGGGAGCGCAGTAGTTACACGCACTATAGCTATATATATATATATATCAGTGACAGGGAGCACAATAGTTAGAGGCACTATAGCTATATATATCAGTGACAGGGAGCACAGTATTTACTATAAAATAAAATACATTTGAATACATTGTGGCTCCTCTGTGCCCATAGAATAATGCAGAGGTGGGCAACTTCCGTCCGCAAGGGCCACCGGTCAGGTTCTCAGGATATTCCTGCTTCAGTGCAGGTGGCTCAAAGACTGAGCCACTGATTGAGCCACCTGTGCTGAAGCAGGGCCTGATTGAGCCACCTATGTTTAAGCAGGGACATACTGAAAACCTGACCTGTTGGTGGCCCTCGAGGACTGGAGTTGCCCACCCCTGGAATAATGACAGGTTTTAACAGGGTTCATTGTATAATGGACTTGTCGCTCCTTTTAGGTGAGCCCATCTCACCAGCGCCGACTCCCCCATTAGGATCTGTAATTGCTTCATAGAATTAAATGGAATCTCACACCTTTACATATGAATGATAAATATTATTATTACAATGCATGAGTTTGTCCAGAATCCCATAATCTTTCTCCCGTGGTTCCTTGGGCCTAGATATCCATGAGTATGTTTAGTTGCAATGTGAGTTGTGTCCTTCAACACTTCCCCCCGTTAGAATATTGATGTCATCTTCCCCAAGTAGATAGCAAATAATGTCTCCCTGCTCTGCTGAGCACAGCTACGTGGGAGGTTGTTTTGCTTGTTCTGCCTGTGGTCACGTTGGGTTACAGAATCAGTGGAGGTCCAGACTCCAGAGACCCATTCACCTTTCATCGAGTTCTTTAAAGTTGCGCTGGTTTGGGGAATGTATTTTTCACGCATTTCTTTGGTACTCTGGGGAAAGGGAAAAGATTCACTGACTCATTTGATCTTGTTCCAAAAGCAGCGTCAGCGTCCCACCTTCACAAGACCGTTTTCAGGGAGTCAGGGTTCGCAGCTACAATGTAAAACTGCCAACACAAGCCTTGGACAGCTTTTTATTGTTACATTTGACAACAGCACAATGGCTTTGTTTGTGCCCATAATAATTCTCATTTCCTAAATTTCATTTTTGGCTGTTATTCTTTGAAATGGCTGGAACTCACGGTATGTGTCAATGCCTGAGGCTCCTTCCCTTTGCTCTCAAAGTGTTTGCTGCTCATCTCATTATTTCGTTTAGCGGATGTCTGATCTTTTTGTGTCTCGTTGTTTAATCCGTACTTCTATTTTTTTTGTTTTCCAAAGGAATGTCACGTATTCGGGAACAAACCAGTAATCAAATCTCTTTATTACAGTGGCGAGAAAAAGTGTGTGAACCCCCCTAGGATTTTCATATATTTCACATATTTCAAAATGTTCTTAGATCTTAATGTAAGTCCTAATAATAGATAAAGATAACTTGATGAAACAAATGACACAAAAACATGACACTTTTTAAACATTTATCCACAAATGATTAAACATTCAACATCCATGTGTGAACAAGTATGTGAACCTTTAAATTCAGTACCTGGTGGCGCCCCCTTGAGCAGCAATGACTTCAACTGCGCGTTTCCTGTAACTGCTGGTCACTCATCGGGTTTGAGGAATTTTGGCCCATTCCTCCATACAGAACTGCTTCAACTCAGTGACATTTGAGGGCTTAGGTCCGGACTTTGACTAGGCCATTCTAAAACGTGGAATTTCTTCTTCTGCAGCCATTCTTTTGTAGATCTGCTTGTATGTTTATGGTCATTGTCTTGCTGCATGACCCACTTTCTCTTCAACTTCAGCTCACAGATGGATGGCCTGACATTCTCCTCTAGAATCTTCTGATACAATGCAGAATTCATGGTTGTGTTAATTATAGCAATTCATCCATGTCCTGAGGCAGCAAAGCAGCCCCAAACCATCACACTCCCACCACCATGATTGACGGTTGGGATGAGGTTCTTCTGTTCGAACGCAGTGTTTGGTTTTCGCCATACATAAGTTTCTCATTGAGGCCAAAAAGTTCTACCTTTGACTCATCTTTCCAGAGAACATTGTTCCAGAAATCTTGTCGATCATCTATGTGCTTTTTGGCAAACTTCAGACGGCAGCAATGTTCTTTTTAGACAGCAGTGGTTTCCTCCTTGCTATCCTTCCATGAACACACCATTCTTGTTCAGTCTTTTTCTCATAGTGGAGTCATGAACACTCACATTAGCCAAGGCGAGAATGGCCTTCAGAACCTTGGATATTACTCTGGGGTACTTTGTGACTTCCTGGATGATTTATCGGTTTGTTCTTGGAGAGATTTTGGTAGAACGACCGCTCCTGGGTAGGGTGACTGTGGTCTTGAACTTTCTCCATTTGTCTGCCAGTGGTTTGGTGGAGCTCCAAATCCGTAGAAATGGTTGTGTAACCCTTTCTAGACTGAGGAGTATCAATAACTGCTTTTCTGATGTCCTCAGAGATTTATTTTGATCGTGGCATGACGTGTTTCCACACACCTGTATGGTGAAGACCAAACTCACAAACTTTCTGATCTTTATATAATGTGGGGCCTCCCAAACTCACACCTGAATATCTACCTAATTATTTAAACACCTGATTCTAATGAATCCCCTTTTTTTAGCTGATAAAACCAGGGTTTTACTTACTTCTGCACATACTCGGACTCTTAATTATTTATTGTTTGTCTAATTCATACATCCTTTTGTTTCAAAAGACATGGAATTGGTTAATATAAACCTTATTGGATATTTAAGAAAAGACTGTTTTTTATTCAAGAAGGTTATCATGGAAAAACGATGGAATTTCGTAATTATCATTGCGAGATAGAGTAGTGTAAAGGTACTCACTTATGTGACACGTCTCTACCGTTTGTTAATATTTGTTTAATAATGTAGGGGTGTATCCGGTTCAAATCCTAGTGTCAGACATAAAACCGAATGCAATATGAACAAGAATTAGGCTCTTTAACTTGGATATCAACACCTACAGAATGACCTGCGATGAGTGCTGTGGTTTATTGTATCTGTTTTGTAACGCATAGTGTTCCAACATGATAGGCCAGATCCACTAAAGTCCATTAAGTCAGGGTTCATAATGTGACGTAACCTTTAATAGGAACTGATGTTATATTCGCTGACTGAACATGATATCCTCAAAACTAATTACATCCCATTAGCATCGGCTTAATGACACGTTGTTGTAACATAACTAGGCTTTACCTTCCAATAACGTGACGTTGTATCAGTCTTGCTTTGTCCAGACACTGAAAAAGCCCTATCTACTGTAATATTAAATCCCCACGGTAACTGTAAGGAACGTTTGTGAATATGTTATAATAACATTTCCTTTGCATGTCATTATCACTGAGAGAGGTTATAGTTAACGCAATGTTCTTTTAACGGGAGAAGACGTTATGTTATCGTCCTTTGAAGATACACCGTTAGTGTTAACGTGACGATAAGTGTAGTTGGGCCTGAATATCATATTAAACTGCACTAACCAAAGCAGCAATGTGTGTAAAACCGTATTAATACCGTTAACACAAGAACAAATATTGTCTTTATGACACAGTCTGAGATGTTGGCATATTATAACTTTCTGTACGTTTTTCCTAAGCAGGTGAAACTGTGTGGCACCCAAAGTATATAATATATGGATCCTATCACAGGACGGAAACGTTGATATATATGTTCTTTTGATGAACATATAATAAATCCTGGATTAATTTGGTGTTCTTACATTTTTTTTTATCGTTTATTGACCGTATGTGGGATAATGAGCAGCATCCTTACCATGTACACGTGCCCAAAATGAGTTAATGACTCCTATGACTATCTCTGATTTAGCCCATATTACCCCTTTTTAATGGAGCAAGCAGCTGAACCACCTACATCTCTTACTGGTGGTCCGAGGTGAACTGATTTTCATCACATTACTAAGGTTATGGGTCAGAGCATAATGATACGCTTGGTAAAGCAGCAATGCGCTGGCGTGATGGGATATAAGAGCTATGGCAAACAGCACCGCATTCTTTCTGAGTCTATTTATAATTGGGCTTATGGAGGATGTATAATTTTATTTGGCTTACAGTACTATGGGAGAATTTCAGAGCTTCTCGTAACTAAAGCATGTTATGCCTAGGACCAGCTACTTAAAGAGGCAATGCAAGCTGTTTTTATCCTTCCTTTTTTTCCAGTTCCTTAAATACAGGATTGAAGCACGGGCTCAACATAGCTGAATCCCATTCATTTCAGCTCCGGGGCTGCTGCTTCCAGAGTGACTTACCTCCGTAGTAGGTACCGGTAGACATACCAGGGTTCAAATTGTGGCCAATTTTCAAAGCTCCTGGGCCCTGCGGGCCAATAGGAAGCCGTGATGTCACCCGGTGCAGCTTCCTATTGGCCCATGTTACGCGGGTGCTTTAAACTGCAGAGATACCGGCACCCGCTTTGGAGGTAAATATCTCTGGAAGCAAGGGGTCCCCGGAGCTAAAATGAATGGGGTTCACCTCCAGAGACACTCTGCTTCAATACTGTATTCAAAAAGGAAAAATTGGATTGCTCTTTTAAGATGAAGACGCTGAAGTATAAAGCAAATGTGAGTATCTATCACTGCACATTTCCAACCCTGGTACTATCAGGTTGCCAGTAGTTGCTATGGGATTTCCCCCCTCACCTTTGGTGCTGCACTTGAGTGACAGCAGGGGGTGGTACATTCTGTTGTAGCTGGGACAACGGGGTGCCCGCCTTATGGCTGTACTTAAGGGCAGGAACGCCCTAAAGTTAGTTAGTTGTTCCTTCCCACTTGAGGAAGGCAGGTCACACATTTGGGAGCCTGAGATTGGGGCCTACCCATGTGCTCTTCCCTTCGGGGGAGAGTGAGTGTGGACCATACCTCTGCCTCTGCTAGGGAGGTGGGGAAGAGCTAGGACGGCTGCGGGTGCCCTTGGCCCATAGTGGTGGTCCAGGGACCATCATCCAGTGAATCTGACAGACTGTATCCGGCAGAAGACTGCTGAGTAACTGTTACTGCAGAGAGTAGTAATAAACCATTACTGTTTGCAATATACCACCTGCCTGGTGCGTGACCTTACTGGGGGGAGAGGTAATAGTTCTACCGTGGGAGATCACCTTCAGTTCCTGGAGCCTACGGCAAATGGAGGCGCTGCACTGCCAAGGAGATATGTGGGGTATGAACCCCAGAAGCCTGTTCCTGTGTCCCCACTACCACCGGCAGACGGCTCAGCCCTCCTGTTGCCAGCCTGTATATGCACCATACACCCTGTAATGGCCCCTATCTGCGATTGGGTGGGGGAAACACCGTTACATATGTAAAGTGCACTAAGTTATTTTTAGAGGAAGGAGGATTTTATCTCCCTAAACATAAGGGAGGTTGAATCAAAGTCTGCTGACTGCAAAACTGGGTCAAAACCAGAATAAAAAACCTACACTCGATTTATCAAAGGTAAGGCTTCCATATGAACCGATGGGATGTTTTGCTCTGATACATTGGGTGCATTGCTCACGGAGACCTGATACATGCCCCTTGCTGCTGACAGGATCTGCAACACATTGCTAAGCAAATCACTGCAATCCTCTCCAACAGAAAAATGGGTTCAAAAGGTGACACTTTGCAGCAAACTATTTACCCCTAAATAGAGGCCCTAGCGTGCTATTTTCTAGCAAACACAGTGACACTTTGTTTCTTAAGAGGTGCTCCCATGAGATGGCTCACAGAAACATCAGACTGGAAGGCAAACAATTTGGGAGCTAATCAGTTTAGGAGAGAGAAATGGGTCGTGCGGCCACAAAGAGCAAGAGGCTCATCAAAGGCCTTCTCACTCCCTCCCCTCCCCTCCCCCCCCCCCAAATACACAGGGATGCCGATTCACTACAACCCTCATTACTGTTTATCAACACATCTCCTTCCCTTCAGGTTGGACAGTTTTAATAAAAGGTCAAAGTTGTGACAGTTCTGCTTGTCGATTCTGTGAGTGTTCAACACTAGAAAGGAAAAGAGAACCGGGGCCCAATAAACCACAGGAGCTGAAAATTCCCAGAGCAAATATACCCATTGTACCCAAGCAACAAGTCTTGAAACTCTATCCTTAAAGTAGGTTGTCAACCCTTTGTGACCAAGTGAGGAAACTATTAGGCTATTGTTTGGGCTGCTATTCCCTTCTCCGACTCATTAGAAATAGAGATTATTAATAGGTTTTGAGATAACTGGAAGCATAAGAAAAAAAAGCTAACCATTTCCTGCTATTAAACTCTTTCTTCCCTCTTTCCTTTGTGTAGGTCTATGTCAATGGAGAATGGGTGACCAGCATTGGAGAAGGAGGTAGCTTTGGAGAACTTGCATTAATCTATGGCACTCCAAGGGCTGCAACTGTCAAGGCCAAGACAGACCTCAAGCTCTGGGGCATAGATAGGGACAGCTACAGACGGATTCTAATGGTGAGTGGGGTTTCAATGCGTAATTACATTTTAGTATAATCCACATAGATATGGAGTCATGCTGAAACTCAGCATTGTATTGTAATGCAAGCTGCCCATATCCTAATGACCTTATCCGTAATGTTGCCTGTTGCATTTCTAATTACTACGAACAGTTTCTTCTTTATTCAGCATAACCAGTGTGCGACAAACCTATACATTTGCACGCCCCAGGCGAGTGGATTTAACATCGTGGCGAGCTCCTATTGGCCCAAGCAGCACACGTGTGGTACTAGGTGGCGAGTAGATTTTTTTGTTCGGCGAGTAGATTTTTTGGTGATTTGTCGACCACTGAGCATAACCATACATTTTACTTTGAACCCAAATTTTATAGGGGACTAAATCCATACATCTGACCCTAGTCTCAGCGTATCTACCTTATTGCATATAAATGAGACTACTTATGTATTTTATATTCATAGTCCAATGAATTCACATTAAACAAGGTTATTACTGTTGGGCATTAAAAGGGCTCTGTGAAGTAACAACCTATTTAGGGCCATATTTACTAAGTGGTGCTATGTCAGACGAACCTTCCAGACATTTCAAGTCAATGGGCTATAAGATGTCTTCCAGCACCTGAAGGTGTCTTAGAAATTAGCACCAATTAGTAAGTATGGGTCCTAATCTATGGTCTACATGTAGCATTCCTATATCACCGGTCTCTTGATTGTTGGAATTGAATGTTCTTTAAGCAAATATAAATGATGCTCCCCCCTACCCCCCCCAAATGCACCTTTATTAAATGGGCGTAAGATCTCTTGAAATAAACAGTATCACAATTGTTTGTATCATATTTCATCCACTAAGCTTTCCCAAATGATTTTCTTACATGTTGTGCTACCAATAGCCCATTACTTGTCCCCAGTCAATGCTTCCCAGGTCACTGTGCACACATGACATTATCTGGGCAGGAATTTTGAATGGCTCCTGTTAGAAGAGAAGGGAGGAAATTTGGGGCATTGTATTAATAGCGGCCAGTGGTGCGTTCTTAGAACATCATTGGAACACTGCGATTGTAACCTAGCATGCATGCGTTGCATGCTACCCATTCATGCTGCTGAGAAACCAAAGTGGTCCAAACATTTCCCTTTATGGCTTTTTTCATTTTCTTATATGCTCTTAGGGAATCAATGGAGTTTATACATCAGAGTCTCCCGGTTTACAAAAATGGTGCAAAATATAGCACAAGATATATCGCTGAAAACAAACTCCACACAAATCAAAGGTCTTTATTTTCATTGATAAATCTGATGTTATTTTTCCCTGTTTCGCAGCCAAGAGACTTTAAAACAGAGGGGCCTATTTATTAAGATACACAGGGGGCACGTCGCTTCACCACACAAACACACATAAAGTATAAGAGTAGACTACCTGGTGCAAGGGAGAACGCAGAGCAACAACACACAAATAATCAGATGATTATATAAAGCCCCCTGTAATTGCACTCTAGGTAGGTGACATTATAGGAATAATGTCATCTATTAGGAGGCCACTAAATAGCCTATTCCCTAAATAGGGTAAGCCGCAAAGGTCACACTCAAATGAAAATAAAAAACTTTAAATCAATAATGTTAAAAACGACGAGACACCATAAAATGCATACACAATGCATGATAAAATCCCCAAATGTGTATAGGCACGAGAACAGGCAGGGAACTAACAATGTCCAAAGCCACAGAGTAAGCTGACGCAACGCTGCGTAAATCCACACAGTATGTGTGTGGTTGCGTTCCAAAATAATTAAATAGTAAATGGTCCGCTGCAGTAAAGTAATGGAGTATAAAGAACCCTCCGTGCCGACAGCTGAAGTTCCAGGAGGTGACCCCTTGAGAAAGCGCGCTGTGACGCGCGAAACGTACGTCGGGGTACGCGTGACATCATCACGCTGACGTCCACGCGGCTTGTGGGAGTAGGCACGATCAGCTCCGGTCACCTCCTGGAACTTCAGCTGTCGGCACGTTAGCGAGTCAAATCAGGTTGTATACTACCTCACGGAGGGTTCTTTATACTCCATTACTTTACTGCAGCGGACCATTTATTATTTAATTATTTTGGAACGCAACCACACACATACTGTGTGGATTCACGCAGCGTTGCGTCAGCTTACTCTGTGGCTTTGGACATTGTTAGTTCCCTGCCTGTTCTCGTGCCTACACACATTTGGGGATTTTATCATGCACTGTGTATGCATTTTTATGGTGTCTCGTCGTTTTTAACATTATTGATTAAAAGTTTTTTATTTTCATTTGAGTGTGACCTTTGCGGCTTACCCTATTTAGGGAATAGGCTATTTAGTGGCCTCCTAATAGATGACATTATTCCTATAATGTCACCTACCTAGAGTGCAATTACAGGGGGCTTTATGTAATCATCTGATTATTTGTGTGTTGGTGGGCCTATTTATTAACCTGCCATGAAAAATCGCCTCCCAAAAAAAGGAAACGAATTATCTCTCTTCTGCAACCTTAAAAGCCATTTTTTGCACAGAATTTGTTCTCACTTAAACCTAGATTCACAGATACAAAGAGGTAGTGAGGGCCCTGCTCGAGAGAGCTTACCCTCTAGAGCAGGGGTGCGCAAACTGATTGGCGCGCCCCCCCAGGGAGGCACAGGATTTTCTTGGGGGGGGCGTGGCGGTTGCAGGGGCCCTGCGCTCTTCCCCAAGGCATTTAAATTAAATGTCGGGGAACCGCGTGAGGCCTCTGCAACTGAACTTACCGAGGTTCAGCCGGCTTCAGATGATGCGTTGACATGGCAACGCGGCGTCAAATGATGCAGCGGAGTCGTGATGTCACATGAACCAGTTGACGCCGACAAGCAGGTAAGGGGGCGTGAGCACCAGGGGAATGGATGCAGGGGGGCGCACCATCAGAAGTTTGCGCACCCCTGCTCTAGAGTGAATGAGGGACAATGCTGAAACGAGAAGGTCAGGTGGACTGCTCATTGTAGGATAAGGTGGGGCTCAGGTTGGAATATGGCCAAGTCTGACAGTAATGCAGTAATCCAGATGGGACATGATGAGTGAGTGGATTCGTATTTTAGCTGCATCGTGAATGAGAGATGGGCGTATCTTGGTGATATTTCGGAGGTGGAGACGACAGGACTTCGTGAGGGACTGAATGTGAGGAACGAAGGAGAGATCAGAGTCAAAGATGACCCCTAGAGAGTGGGCTAGAGGTGTTGAGGAGACTGTGGTGTTGATGACGGTGAGGAAGAGTGTTGATGTAGTGATGACACTGGAAGGGGGAAAGAATATTAATTCTGTTTTGGACATGTTTAGCTTCAGGTAATGGTGAGACGTCCAGGAGAAGATTGCAGAGAGACAGTTGGAGATATGGGACAGGAGAGAGGAGGAGAGGTCAGGGGATATTTTTGGGTGTCATCGGCATGAAGATAATACAGAAAGCCAAAAGATTGCATTTTAGTGTTCTGGCTTTTAAACACCTGAAATTGACACAGTAGCACAGTACTGTACACATTACAATTCATTCATTTCATTCATTCATTCATTTCATTGCATTTCATTGCACACAATCCATGAAATTCAAACAAAGCAACCGCGATAAACACGTGTGCCTGGGGCGATTGGCGGCGTTCATGCCGCGTGGAATACAGCAGCGCACACGAAAACGGCGCCATGATTTGTTTCAATAACGGCCGCTGCATCTGTATGCACACATCTGATAACAGACTGCATCTGCCAAGATACAAATCGTGAAGAATACAAATAGTCTTGAAGGAGAACGAAAAAGAACTTTATTCTCATTTCATCAACATTTTGGTGTAAGCATACACCTTCACCAGGACTGATTTAACAGAGTTTAGTGAATCACTCCCTACAGTACATCCTGAAAGTGTTGTGATTCAGCAAACATATGCCCATATTCACTAAAGGGTGCTACACTTTGGCCTACGCCCTAACTCTTGTTCAAACGAATAGGAGTTAAAGCACGGGAAAGCGTGTCACCCTTGAAGGAACCTGTCCTTAGTTCACTGCAGTGAGAACATGTCAGCATTCACTGATCTAGCCACAAAATTCCATATTGTGATTACACAGCTGGCTGGAAGTTAGCATGAAAATACAATAATTGCACGTTTTCACACTAAGCTGATCATGCAGTTGGCCTAATGGTTAATTCATTAGTTACTTATTAAGTTTCGGCTTCAGAAATGTTTTGACCAACATTTACATTTCTGCTGTGGTTTTTTTTTGATGTGTAGAAAATCTGCACCTCAATTTCCGGACAGGGCTGCTGTGCAATGTGGATGCTGGCTTATCTCTTGGCACACAGCTCTGGACCCATGTTGCACATCAAAGACTCGGTTAATACTAACATCTAAAATGCTGCGCGGCAGAATCATTTATTGGCGTTATGACATTTTAAAGCAATCCCAAAATGTTGAGATTGCCATTTAATACATGAATTAAGTGCAATTATTTATTCCAACCCTATTTTAATACATTTTCATGATGATCCAGTGATATGACATCTTCAGAAGAATGTCTCATTGATTTCAAGAAAGAGCAACCATGCAAACCTGAGCCAGACGTGAAATAGAATATATTTATGTATTAACTCTGTCAGAACAAACTAATGGAGTAATGAGCATCTGAGGGAAACAATCGTAGTTGTTTATTTGAGCTTCTTTGCTGCCAGAGGTGCCTGAAATGCTTTAGGTCCAACTGACAGCCGAGGCGTTAATAGACAAATGATTGCTTGCATGATCTTTTCCTTCTCTTCGTAATAAAAAGCCATTTTTTTTTAGCCGCACTGGTTCAGTCACAGCATGTTTGGAAGGAATGACACTCCTGAAGCATGATATCAGGAGAGATAAGAAGCAGTTGGCGTACAGTATGTGAGAGTCAAAGATGTTCCTCTGTAAGGAAATGGGGAAACGACTTTTTAATCTTTTGAATTTGAAAAGGGGGTAAAGTGGCCAACAAGCCACAGACATGGAGTGTCCAGAAAAGTAGAGGAGAAGAGATTAAATGGATCTTCACAATAGTGATTACACTTTTCATACCCAAGCTAAGAACCTGCGCTGGGTCCTCCCCGCTTGGCACTGCTCTGATTCACTGACGTTTGGCAAGGAACGCTGGATGCTTGAAAGGCATTTTACTTGGCAGCATTTCTAAAGACCTGATTCCATTTGAGTACTGCAGTCCTTTGAAGATAATCTAACCTTTCAATCTTTCGGTCACAGATCCCTTTACACAGCGCCGTATGACTTGCCGTCAATGCCTAGGATTACAGGACTGGTCCATATTTAGTAATAGTCTTTCACATAGCATCCTCTGAGAGTTTTCTCGTTTAACTCCTTGAGTGCTGCCAGGGAAGATAGCGCCATGGAGAGTATCAAAAGTGTTCAAGGATTAGGCTTTAATTAGTCTTCCAATCTGAGCGAGATGAGTGTATCTTCTGGCTACATTGTTTGAATGAAACTATATCAAAATCCTCTCCAGGAGCGTTACCTTCCCGTGTCGTAGCCCAGCCTCGCCACCCAGCAATTGGGCAGCACATCTTTGAACTGAAGTTTAGTAATAGTGTATCAAGCTGCAATTTATGTGCTGTCTATACAGAGATATTGAAGGAAACAGCGCTCCAAAAAAACACTAAATTCCAATCTTTTGATAAAACACAAATGATCACTTACTCGTGAACGTAGCTTCCTATAGATGAAACATTCAAATGAGTTTGCGTTGTACCGCAATTTAGCTTCTGACTCTAGGTTCCTTGTTTTTTTTCTTCTGTGCTTTGCATTTGTGATTTACAATATGTTGGACCTTGGTGACTTTTGAGTGCCATTGCCTGTATTGTGTCTCTGTGACCTGCCTGGCTAGTAAGTGACACTGGAAGCAGTACAATGAATACAGCTATCCAGAACTGTGCAGAGATATTGTGCTCCTCTGCCCCGAAGGAGTTTAAAAAAGGCTTAGTCTGGGTGGCTAATGGGGGGGAGTGGGGGGGGGGCACAAATCCAGTTGCCCTAAGCCTCTTAAAATCTAAAAGCATTCCTGCCCTATTTTTAGTTGGGTCACTTGCACCCTGCATCCTGACAGCAGTGGTCAAAGTTCAGAGTATCACCTTTTTTTACTTACATTGATTTTTTTTTGCAAATATGGCTCTGTATTATGGATTTCCATGCATGGCAAAGAGGGCGAGTAAGTGCTCTCGGGGAGAAGACATTCTACACATTCCATCCTATCCTCACCACTGGCACATTAAAACTGCTGAACAAACAGCCCTCGGCTTCCCAGTGCCCTCGTCTGCCCTTTCATTTTTATTTGCTAATATTGTGCCTTGAGGCTACATGTGCTGTTGGGTGTGACCTGCTTAAAAAAAAAGAAGCAGATCATCCAGCAATGGGAATAAACCACAGAAATGTTGTGCAATTATTTTTCTCTTTTTTTCCCCTCCCCTAATAACAGGGCAGCACATTGAGGAAGCGGAAGATGTACGAAGAATTCCTGAGCAAGGTCTCCATTTTGGGTCAGTTGTCCTTACTATTGCTGACGTCACACACACACTGCACAAACCATTTTTAGGCTTGGAGAACACAAAGAGCTCAGTTACATAGGACCACACTGCAGCCACATAAACTTGCATGGGGGGGGGCTGGCATACTTGCTATTATATTGTGCCATAGAAGCTCACATCTGTTACTGAGGTTTGTTTTTTTCCGAGTTGCCACCTGATCTAACCCTAAATGATTTTACATGTGCGAATATGTTGAAAACAGGATGAGGGCGACGGATGGGAGTGAGTTTGGTTTCACAGCTTCATGTTAAAATAACCCAGCCGAGTAGACAGTTGCCTATGAAGCTGTCTATGTAATATTATAGTTGAACTAAGCTTGTCTCTTAATTTGTTCAATACTGAAAGAGCAATACGTTAACATTTTTGACCACGACCCATCCTATACTCTTTGTACCTGACGCCATATTATAGTGATTTCAGAATACTCAGTACTACATTATACTTGAGAAGCCGTGAGAGATCGGAAATATAATGTACACAATGGAGTATGCTGCACACCAAATTGTGAACAATAATACATACAGTTTACCGGTGCTGCTGGTTCAAGGAGTACCTGTCAGGATTAATCCAAGGCAATACTTGGAAAAAAAAAGGTGATCCAACGCTCTACGAATTTGATATCAAGCTAATTTATTATTGCCACACAACGTTTCGACCTAGATAGGTCTTTCTCAAGTGACTAGGCACTTGAGAAAAACGTTGTGCGGCACTAATAGATTAGCTTGATATCAAATCCGTAGAGCGTTGGCTCACCTTTTTTTCCTAAATGAGAGATCGGAAGACATGGAGATCACTGGTCCATAGAGTGGCCGAGAGTCGTACTCGACTGAACGGATAAGTCAACTCAACATTATAATTGATTTACCAAGAGTTGCTAATAAAAGCTGAGTTAGGTTTTAAATATACGTCGTTTGATTTTAATATTCTCTTATATGTTATAAATAAAATAACATTTCATTAGAGGTCGAGTGCTCTAAGTAGGGACCTTTTGTATTTGTATGTCATGTTGCTATTAAACATGAACTCGTATTTCGGCTTGAAGATGTGAACCAATCTCAGAACGCATGGCCTTAAACCAACCGATCTATACCCGAAATCTTCATAAACTGACTCGCATGTCCCCTCTTACTTCTTTATGAAAGTGATGGGCAGTCTCTAAAACATCTGCTTAGCTTCTTGCCCGTGAGTTTTTGTTTGGCTTTGATGAATGCGATCGGCACAAAATGTGGACATGTTGGTGATGGCCTTCAGTGGAAAAAACAACAAAGACCTACCCTCCCTGACTGATCAATCACCATTAGCCGAATACAACCGTCTGATAAGTGGGGCAGCAATGGCCATTACCACGGAACTGCATCTGCATTACTGATTACATTGGGTTACATGTGACTAAATGCGTTAGAGCAAATACCACAGACGTTTAAACAAAACATAAATACATTTGCGGCGCAGGGAGCAGACATTCTTCTACAGACGCGGTCATGGTGGCCGAGTGGAGTAAATAAGAGACAATGTACTTGAACTTTACAAAAGGTTTCTGCAAGAAGTCAGTACAAAAACTTTCGTGTTGTGACTAATGCCTAATAAATCATTACCACGTCCTCCTACGGGCGGTCTGAAAGTAGAACTATTCGATTACTTCCTCATAAAAAGATATCAGGACAAAGGTAGGCAAATTATGTCAAAACCCCTCCGGTGATTCCTAAAACATTGCACCTGTGACATACAGTTACCTTAACCGCAGTACATACACAGGTACATAGTTGCACAGTTATATAGTTACATAGTTATATAGTTACATAGTTGCACCGTTATATAGTTACATAGTTATATAGTTACATCGTTATATAGTTTCATAGATACACAGTTATATATTTACACACTTTCATAGTAGATGAGGTTGAAAAAAGACATACGTCCATCAAGTTCCTATTCTAAATTTTGCCGACAGATACTTATCCTATATTTGTATTTACAGTACTGTATATTGATCCTGAGGAAGGCAAACAAAAAAAACCATATGCATTCAGTAAATACGTTATGATAAATATACTTACTACACCTAGCAATGACAGCGACATCAAATCTAGACACTAAACTTTCATATGTATGTATGTAGACTATATAAAATTTCCCCTAAAGGGTTTTTACCAGTTTAGGGAACAAATTATGTTTATTTTGCAGAATATTTAAAATAATGCCTTTATATTGCCAAACATTAATCATACTCATATAATTTAATGAACGATGAGGTAATACATTGTTTTCTTATTATTTTAGTGACATAGATCAGGGCTGCTCAAGACCAGGGCCAGGTTAAAGTCTTTGTAGGCCCTGGGCACTCTCATAATCGCAGGCCCCCAAGACAGATCTATAGATAAAACGTGGGACAGAAACGAGCATCTTCACTCAATTGAGAATGAGCTTTTGCAAAAATTGAAATTGAAATATATAATGTTTAATTTACATTTACTGAAGTCAGAGCTAATATCATTAAACTTCATTCAGATATCCGACACTCTACATGGTATTATTGTGTGACACAGTGACACAACTTATTATTAATTCTTAATTATTCAACTTTCCATAACATCTCACAATTTTATATAGCGTTACATGCCTGTGTATCTATCCTTCAACATTTGTAGGTGTATTATTATAATATAAAGGATTTGTAAAGTAATTCAATTAAAGCAAATTATTAAGTTTGATTTAGCAGTTTTCTTTTCTCATTTTTCAGTCATCTGAGACTTTGGGGGGCCTAGAACTTTTTTGTAGGCCCCTGGGCAGTCTACCCATTAGATAATCCAGGCCTGCTCAAGCCCCCCAACAGGTCAGGTTTTCAGGATATTGCAGCCTCAGCACAGGTGGCTCAATCAGTGGGTAAGTCGAAGACTGCACCACCTGTGCTGAAGCCGGGATATCCTGAAAACCTGACCTGTTGGGGGTTGTTAAGGACTTGAGTTGAGCCCCCCTGATATAGACCATACTTTCACCATCTTGCAGTATGAACACAGAGATACTGAAACATGCATAGGCACCGCCGGCCATTACAACTCAGGGATAAAAACTCCAAAAGCAAATTATTAGGAGAAGTTTGACACCACAAAAATATGATCTGTTTTGCAATGGATTGTCTACTACTTGTGCCTTCATTCACCTGTACTGTGAAAGTTACTGTGACTGAGAATACATAAAGGTCCAGGGAATCACGAGTACAATATAGACAGGAGCCAAGCCCATCAGATTTCTTATATGGAAGGAATATAATGGGACGGGTCCGTTCCCAGCTATAAATTGCAGAGCACAAGTTTTGCCCTTTCATGTTTTTTGACACTTACTGTATTCTACTGTAACAAAAAATCTTATCTATTTGCCAGAAAATGTAGCAATAACCAACATAAAATAAGTGTTATTGTACAGTATTTTTGTTGGAAGAGAATACTGTTGGTAAACTACAACATAAAACTATGTTCATTTGTTCCAAAGTTATATTTTCACATCAGTGTTTTCCCTGGGGGCGCACTATTCACACATGGTCTGTGAGAACGAAAAACGTTAAAATATGTGAACTTAATTCAGCATAATATAAGAGCTGTTTAGTTATCATGAAACCGTCCCCATCCCGCTATATTGAACAGTGTGTACATTAGGGGATTTCCCTACAATTTACAGGTGTGAAGCCATAGGTATTAAAGAATATGCTTTTATACCATTTAGATATTACCTTAAAAAGCATTTTGTTCAATATATTTAAGGGTTTTATCCTTTTCTATTGAGGGAGGCACCCAACGGGCTGAATGATAACTGGTTATGGCCAAGTACAGTATAAAGGTGGAATACTGGCCGTTGGGGTAACCATGTTCCTCGTGTGCCACCTTTTTATTAACACTTCAATTAGGAGGGTACCTGAATGCTGCCTATTAATTGATGTACAAAAGAGGAAGAGAAGATGCCCAACAGATGTTATAAATGCAATCATTTATTGAAGCCAAATAAGGTATCCAACGTTTCGGTTGTCACCGCAGCCTTTGTCAAGGAGTGGCTGCGGTGACAGCCAAAAAGTTGGACACTTTATCTGGCCACAATAAATAATTGCATTTATAAAATCCATGGAGCCCCTTCTCTTTTGTGTATCCTGCACCTGGATTGCAGCGGGCCTTCCCTCATCGAGCTAGAGAGCACCGGTATCTTAGATTTATTTTGATTATTGGTGTGCAACATTTTCCAACATAACACCCTATTAATTGATGGACATTGGAAGGGAAAGGATCACTGCATGCTACACAAGAAAAGTATGATTGGTTTCATCAGATCTAAACAAGGCAGCCCCTCCATAAAATCGGTTCATTTCCCCCCATGTCTTGTGAGCCGAATTCCTTCTGCTGCATCTCTCTCGTTTTTTTTTTATTATGGAGGAATGTGACTGGCAGGATAGATATCTTGGTGGTAATAAGAATGTATTCGAATGTTTAGCTGCATAAAACCAGTCACTGCTGCAGAAGAAGCTTTGAAGTCGTATGTCCAGGCTTCAGCAAAACAGAAGAACGCTTTAACATTGGGAACTCATGCTGTATAAACATGAGTAACACTGTTAGGTATGGAATGCTACATTTGTGTAATGTCTTCACATGATATGTATTTGGTGATGCCCTTATGATATTCCTTGTGCAGAATCTTTGGATAAATGGGAGCGTTTGACAGTGGCGGACGCATTAGAACCTGTTCAGTTTGAAGATGGAGAAAAGATAGTTGTACAGGGTGAGCCGGGGGATGATTTCTTCATCATTACAGAGGTGAGTGCATATGTTTTGTTTGTTTATTGGTTTAAGTTTGTCACAGGTATCAGCAGCAAAGTGGTTGGATACTGTAATATGAGATTCAACTGCAATGATCGATTCTGTTTATAATGGCATCATGTCTCAAAGGACCTGTACTCATTTTTTCATCAACGTTTGAGGCGGCCAGAGTTACTAAGTGATGCTAAGCCATAACAGACCTTATAGCACTGTAAGAAACCTCATGAAGCATTAACTTCCATCCTATGGCACCATAAGCCTTTACACACATAGTAAATATGACGCCGGGTGTTGTTATCTTGCATTTTATGTCTCCCTCTGTTGGTGTTAGTACTGACTCATTAAGTTTCTTTTTAGTATTCTTAAAGAAATACAAACTTCCTGTCTGACTGCAAGGTCCATATTATGGTTAATTCTTACTGTGGTGGGGTCAGGTTGTTGCACAGATTTCTGTAAATTCACAACACACCAGTCCTTAAATTGTCCTATTGCTGTAATCGTGGCCGTGACCGTAGAGCGATATTACACAGTCTGTAAATTCCCACGGTACCCCGGAAATCAAAAACAGATCCGGCCAAATGCGTATACTAAAAGATTTTTAGAACTTTCCTCTGCGTGATTAACAAAAAAGTATCCAACACTACTAATTAATGATCTACAAATGAGGTTGTTGTTTTTTATGCCCACGTTCTTAGCATTGTACTTGGAACAGCAAAACTAGGGGTGATGACCCACACCAGCTTTAGACCTAAAGAATGGGTAAATGTGATCCTAAAGTAGATAAGAGGTAACTCTACATAGCTATGAGAAAACTAATGAACCCGGCATTGGAAGAATAATGATAACTTTGGATTAAAAAAGGGCAGGTGTTTTCGTCTTTTAGTACTTATTTGTAAATAGAAAAACTGTTCAACTCTGACATTGACCCATAAAATTAAGTTAGGTTTAACTTTGATTGGAATTGTTCCATAAAAGACAACCCAAAGAAGTAATTCGGGTACCGACAGACAGTGACCCATACAGAAGTAACCACAAAAGCCGGCAACTTCAATTGTCAGACTTCAGACTGAGTCGTGGAAAGGCAATATCTGAAAAGCTATTAAAATAAGTCCAGATCACCTGTAATTGATATTCATGTAAAAGGAACTGTTGGGCTAAGCCCTATTCACTGTTTGATGTTTTTACAGTCGCATAACCTATGTCCGGTCACAAATAACGGTCATTAGCCACCTCTGACATACATCACATTCCTAATACTCATACACTGTGAAACAATGATTTTTTTTTCCCCTTGACAATATTTTTGGTTCTCTCAACACTTCAGGGTTTATACAGAAGAAGCATAATTATAATATAAATTCAGCCATTGAAATATGCTAGACATTGCAATTGCATTTGGTAATAAATATAGATGTGATTATGAATTGTGTGCATACAAGCCGCAGGTAGCAATTTTCTCTCAACCTGTTCCAACTGTGGAACTGCTTTGGGAGAAGTCTTCCATGAAATGGCAATGACTACGATGTGATTTGGCAAGCAATGCCACATTTAAGGGAAACTGTTCCTTAACCAGCTATGGAGACTATAATGATCCACCCTATTGCCATGGATATAGAAGCAACATTGGCTGGCAGAGCAAATGCTGATGTGGCATTAATCCAAGTTTCAACAGCTGTTCAGTTAAAAAAAAAGAAAGGTTGGTAACTATTTATGCGCGTTGCCAATTTTCCACACTGCTTTATCTCGTTACGAGGCGCCTATGTTAAAGCAGTTGAAAATACTCTGTTGAATTGGGATCTAAAATATCATTTAGTCCATAACAGAATTGAACCAGGAGAACAACCTGAGTACCTGATAAACGTGATCTCCTGAGAGCTGCATTTATAATAGGAAACATGCTCGGGCTTGAGGAAAAATGTTGATATAAGAGCATTCTTATATCATGAGTCTTCTAGTGTTAATCACTTGCAGACTTGTACGGCAGCAGGGGAAAAGTTGGGAGCCTGCGAGGTTTATCATGTGTAGAATCCTATGTTTGAACTGAGATTAAAAGCCTTCAGTACCAGTCATATGTGGGGTACCATGGGAGAATACCTAAGTATGTTTGTACACAGTGTGAGCTGCAGGTTCTTATATCTTATTATACTGTTATTTGTATGTAGAGCGCTGGCAGAAATAGATTGATTAAAGCAGCATAAATAAACAACGCTATATATCAATGAATGATAAATAAACTATGTATCATTGCATGATAAATATACTACTTATTGGATAGTAGTATTATATATATAATTAATATTTAAAATTAATAACGTTATTTCACATACAGTAGCGCTTTTCTCCCAATGGGACTCCAAGCACTTCACAATTACAGTATAGTGCACCGTAAGCAGCATGGTAAATAGGATTGTTACAGACACAGTCCCTGCCCGGGTGAGCTTACGGTCGATGTATTTGGTGCCTCGGATAACGTGGCTTGCACAAGGTCACAAGGAGCGGACTCTGGGATAGAACCAGGTTCCCCTGATTCACACCAGTCATTGTTTGCAGAGTCAGTGTCTTTACTCACTGAGTGACTCTTTCAGCCCTATGTACCTTTGCATGGTAAATATACTATGTATCATTGCAAAGGATCCATGTATTAATCTCAATTCCAGTTTTCTGTGTTTATTTAATTTTTTTCCGGTGGTTTTGTTTTATTAAAATATCAGTGTGAGTCAGTGTGAGTCAGTGTGTGTCAGTGTGTGTCAGTGTGTGTGTCTGTGTCTGTGTGTGTGTCTGTGTGTGTGTCTGTGTGTGTCTGTGTGTGTCAGTGTGTGTCAGTGTGTGTCAGTGTGTGTGTCAGTGTGTGTGTGTGTGTCTGTGTGTGTGTGTGTGTGTGTCTGTGTGTGTCTCTGTGTGTGTGTCTGTGTGAGTCTCTGTGTGAGTCTGTGTGTGTCTGTGTGAGTCTGTGTGAGTCTGTGTGAGTCTGTGTGAGTCTGTGTGAGTCCGTGGAAACATGAATTTGGTGGTGGGCTGTTAAAAAGATCTAATTCAGCAGGGAATTATGCTTAATTTCCATTTTTGTACGGTTTCAGCCAGAAGTGCAAGATGGTCAGCCGGTAGTGTACCTGGTGCTTTTTGTTTAAAACCTCAATCCGGAATCCCTGATCATAATGACACAGTGTTTGTTCCTGGTACATAAAAGGGATGTTCCCGCGGGGCCCTGTTATTTTACTTACCTGCAAAACTTCCACGTTAAGAATATGGTATATATTATAAAATATCTTCTTCACTTCTGACAAAGACTGAATCCTGGGAAACAAAGTGCCCAATGGTTATGCTTTGTGGTTTCAGAGTATTGTGCTCCCCGGCACTAAACCACGGTGCCACGGCAGCATATTTCCTCACTAAGGAGGTGGAACCGGCGGCCCCTTGGCAATCAGCTGTGGCGGCCGCCCTCCTTCTGAATCGCAGTGTCAACTGACGTCGCGTTGCCATGGCAACGAGATGCCGGGGGACGTTACGTTGGTGATGTACGCGGCGTCATTTGACGCTGCGATTCGAAATGAGGAGGGCGGCAGCGAGGAGGCGGCCGCCACATGCAAGTGCTTTCCCATCAGGCCCGATTGAGCAGGGGTCGCGGCAAATGTATGTGGTGGCGGACATTTTTCCTGCCCCCCAAATTTTGCCGCCCTCGGCCCGGGCCTAACGGGAAATCCGCCCCTGGGTAGAACCATTGCAAATACATCTGCGCTCATTCAATATTTTGTGAATCCATCTGCCCCTTTGCACTGTAAGATTTCAGCTCCATCCATTTGCATGAAGCTGACATCTTCCTAAGCGAGGGAAGGGGGCTTTACAGCATATTCAGTTGGTCTAACGTTTGTCTGGGACAAAGAAGAATAGTAATGTGTAAAAGTCATACACGGCAGTTTCATGTTAGGTTTTTAATTCCCGCTATCTGTAAAGCAGCAAAACGTTAAAAATCCTATTTTATTTTTTTAATAAATCAGTTCTGTATTATTAGATAATACTGTCTGCATGTTTTTAAACTCCTAATGCCATTTTTAATGATTTTTTTAATGTCATTTTTTAAATGGTCATCCTTTGGTTGCTACAGTTACCATTTAGAAAGTCATATCCACTTCCTCTTTTGAAACAGACTCTGACACACAGCTTTTTTAGCTCACATAACAAAGTATCACAAACAGATCTGTTGCTGTGTTCCAAACAGCAGACTGTCTATTACTCTGAAAGCTGTAACAATAATGTGTTACACTTAGTAATATAATGTTACATATCACCTGCAGCATTTCACAGACTGCAGCACAAAGTTAGAAGGCGGCCATTTCGTTAGGCACAAAATCAGGATTTTTACAGATTTATAACAGGAGCCCCAAACAATTGGCAGCTTAGGTAAGAATGTAGAATTACACATTGTCACACGCTTCACATATACAAATAAGAAAGAAAGAAAGAAAGAAAAAGGTGGGGAATGCAGTATTACTGCTTTAAAGACATAAGCATACATTGTAAAATGCACATAGGGGTAAATGATCAACAATGAAACTGTTAAGGTGTTTATTTTACAAGCAAAATACATATTACTATACCCTGAACTGAAGCCAGTTTGTAACCCTGCATGTCGAGTATAATGGTTAGCAGAATGAATGTATAGTATATACTAGCTGAGAGCCCCGGCGTTGCCCGGGATGTTTGTGGTGTGGGTGTGGCATTTGGGTGGGGAGTGGTCCACGCGGCCCATGTGCGGTGGTAGTGCTGCTGTGGCTGTACTGATGGTGATTGTATTGGTGTGCTGATTTGGGAGGGTTTGGTGCTGATGTGGGTGTGCCGATGGGGGAGGTGCAAAGGTGGCGATGTGTGGGTGCTGATGGTGTTGATGGGGGCTGGGAATGGTGGGGAGCCGAGAATGCCAGTGTGCTGGGGGGGCATGGGATACCGGTGTGCTGATGTGGTGGTGCTGGGGTGTGTGTGTGTATACATGTTTGTGTGTATACATTGTATGTGTGTATACACGTGTGTGTATGTGTATACACGTGTGTGTGTATACACGTGTGTGTGTATACACGTATGTGTGTGTATACACGTATGTGTGTGTGTATACACGTGTGTGTATACACGTGTGTGTGTGTATACACGTGTGTGTGTGTGTATACACGTGTGTGTGTATACATTGTGTGTATGTATATATTGTGTGTGTGTATACGTGTGTGTGTGTATACACATGTGTGTATACACGTGTATACATGTTTGTGTGTGTATACATGTTTGTGTGTATACATTGTATGTGTGTGTGTGTGTGTGTGTACATTTGTGTGTGTGTACACATGTGTGTGTATACACATGTGTGTGTGTGTGTGTATACGTGTGTGTGTGTATACATGTGTGTGTGTGTGTGTATACATGTGTGTGTGTGTGTATACATGTGTATGTGTGTATACATGTGTGTGTGTATACATGTGTGTGTATATACATGTGTGTGTATACACATGTATGTGTATACACATGTGTGTGTATACACATGTGTGTGTGTGTATACACATGTGTGTGTGTATACACATGTGTGTGTGTATACACATGTGTGTGTGTGTGTATACATGTGTGTGTGTGTATACACATGTGTGTGTGTGTATACATGTGTGTGTGTGTATACATGTGTGTGTGTGTATACATGTGTGTGTGTGTATACATGTGTGTGTGTGTATACATGTGTGTGTGTGTATACATGTGTGTGTGTATACATGTGTGTGTGTGTATACATGTGTGTGTATACATGTGTGTGTATACATGTGTGTGTGTGTATACATTATGTGTATGTATACCTGTGTGTATACGTGTGTGAGTGTATACGTGTGTGTGTGTGTACATGTGTGTGTGTGTATGTCTCCATGTGTGTGTGTGTATGTCTCCATGTGTGTGTGTGTGTATGTCTCCATGTGTGTGTGTACGTGTACATGTGTGTGAGTATACGTGTACATGTGTGTGTGTGTACGTGTACATGTGTGTGTGTGTGTGTACGTGTCTACGTGTACATGTGTGTGTGTGTCTACGTGTACATGTGTGTGTGTCTACGTGTACGTGCGTGTGTGTACGTGTGTGTGTACGTGTGTGTGTGTGTGTGTGTGTACGTGTGTGTCTACATGTGTGTGTATGTGTGTGTGTGTCTACGTGTGTGTGTTTGTGTCTACGTGTGTGTGTTTGTGTCTACGTGTGTGTGTTTGTGTATACGTGTGTGTGTGTGTATACGTGTGTGTGTGTATACACGTGTGTGTGTACACGTGTGTGTGTGTGTACACATGTGTGTGTGTAGACATGTGTGTGTGTAGACATGTGTGTGTATACACATGTGTGTGTATACACATGTGTGTATACACATGTGTGTGTATACACATGTGTGTGTATACACATGTGTGTGTATACACAAGTGTGTGTATACACATGTGTGTGTAAACACATGTGTGTGTATACACATGTGTGTGTGTGTATACATTTGTGTGTGTATACATGTGTGTGTGTGTGTATACATGTGTGTGTGTGTATACATGTGTGTGTGTGTATACATGTGTGTGTGTGTGTGTATACATGTGTGTGTGTGTATACATGTGTGTGTATACATGTGTGTGTGTGTATACATTATGTGTATGTATACCTGTGTGTATACGTGTGTGAGTGTATACGTGTGTGTGTATGTGTACATGTGTGTGTGTGTATGTCTCCATGTGTGTGTGTGTATGTCTCCATGTGTGTGTGTGTATGTCTCCATGTGTGTGTGTACGTGTACATGTGTGTGAGTATACGTGTACATGTGTGTGTGTGTACGTGTCTACGTGTACATGTGTGTGTGTGTGTGTACGTGTCTACGTGTACAGGGGGTGAAGGGGAGTTGGGGGGGGGGTGAAGGGGAGTTGGGGGGTGAAGGGGAGGTGGGGGGGGTGAAGGGGAGGTGGGGGGGGGTGAAGGGGAGGTGGGGGGGGTGAAGGGGAGGTGGGGGGGGGGTGAAGGGGAGGTGGGGGGGGGGTGAAGGGGAGGTGGGGGGGGGTGAAGGGGAGGTGGGGGGGGTGAAGGGGAGGTGGGGGGGTGAAGGGGAGGTGGGGGGGGTGAAGGGGAGGTGGGGGGGGTGAAGGGGAGGTGGGGGGGGTGAAGGGGAGGTGGGGGGGGGGGTGAAGGGGAGGTGGGGGGGGTGAAGGGGAGGTGGGGGGGGGTGAAGGGGAGGTGAAGGGGGGTGGAGGGGAGGTGAAGGGGGGTGGAGGGGAGGTGAAGGGGGGGTGGAGGGAGGTGGAAGGGAAGGGAAGTGGAGTGAGGGGAGGTGAGGGGTGGGTGAGGGGAGGTGAGGTGAAGGGGGGTGAAGGGGGGTGAGGGGAGGTGAAGGCCGCTCCCTCACCCGTCCGGCCGCTCACTCACCCGTCCGGCAGCTCCCTCACCCGTCCGGCCGCTCCCACGTGTATCTGAGGCGGGAGGCAGCTTGTTGTGGCCGCTCCCCCGCTGTGTCCCGGGCGCTCGCTCGCTCCGCTGACTGTAGCGGCGCCGGGGGGGGGGGGGGGGGGGGGTGGAGGGGAGGTGATTTGAAGGGGGGTGAGGGGTGGGTGAAGGCCGCTCACTCACCCGTCCGGCCGCTCCCACGTGGATCTGAGGCGGGAGGCAGCTTGTTGTGGCCGCTCCCCCGCTGTGTCCCGGGCACTCGCTCCTCCGCTGACTGTAGCGGCGCCGGGGGGGGGGGGGGGGTCTGTGTCCCGGGCACTCGCTCCTCTGCTGACTGTAGCGGCGCCGGGGGGGGGGGGGTGAAGGGGAGGTGATTTGAAGGGGGGTGAGGGGAGGTGAAGGCCGCTCACTCACCCGTCCGGCCGCTCCCACGTGTATCTGAGGCGGGAGGCAGCGTGTTGTGGCCGCTCCCCCGCTGTGTCCCGGGCACTCGCTCCTCCGCTGACTGTAGCGGCGCCGGGGGGGGGGGGGGTTGAAAGCGCGGGAGACATGGGGAGAGGAGGAGGTGCGCGCGGGTTTGGAGGCTGATTTCGTGGAGGAAGAGGCGGAGGCTCCGGCGGGTATGTGAGCCCCCCCCGGGTTATACATGCTGCTAATGTACACCCCCCCCTACTGTGTGTGTGTGTGTGTCCCTGTGTGTGTGTCCGTGTGTGTGTGTGTGTGTGTGTCCCTGTGTGTGTCCCTGTGTGTGTGTGTGTGTGTGTGTGTGTGTGTGTGTCTGTGTGTGTGTGTGTCTGTGTGTGTCCCTGTGTGTGTGTTTGTGTCCCTGTGTGTCCTTTGGGCCGTCACTCCGCCTCAGGCCAATGAGAGGTGTGCGGGGGCGGCCCAAGGGACCAATGAGATTTCCCCTAGGGACACCGGACATCCAGCAGGCAGGCATGCATGCATGCAGGCAGGCATACAGTGCTTTCACTAATATAGTATAAGATTGATATCTATGACTGCAGTGGTTTGTATTGAAAGGGATAAGATATAGATTAAAGCTTTTGCTTTTATAACTACTGTAGTTCCCAGAGAGGTTTAAGGGCTGTTCTATAGAGTGTGCAGCCGTGCGCGCGTGCCTGTGCGAACGCGCGTGCCTGTGCGAACGCGCGTGCCTGTGCCGCACGCCTTTTGTGTGTATGCTGAGCTGTGAGCTGTGAGAAGGTACTGTGTGTTTGTGTGTTTGTGTATGTGTAATTTATTATTTATTAAAAAAAAACCACTGGTAAAAATAAAATATTTATTAACATTGTGCACACACACATACATACACACATACATACACACATACATACACACATACACACACATATATACACACATACATACACACACATAACCACATCTATACATCTATACATATATACACATGCATACATACATACATTTCAGCGCCGGTAGCAGCACAAAAAGATTATTTCCCCGTCTTCCCCGCTGTCGGCCGGATGCACGCTCCCTGCCGTGTGCGCACGCGGCCCTTGTATAGAAGGGCTGACTAACCTCAGCCAATTATAAGTGCCGCGCACGCACGGCGTAGCGCACGCGGACACTATATAACAGCCCTTAAGCGTACAGAGCACTCTTTGGATGTAGCACTCTATAACCAGATAAATATACCAGCATTCTTTCTTGATGCTGGTAGTTCCAAGTGTATTCAGTACTTAGTATCTCTGTGCATGGATTGTGAGGGGAGGAGCATGTTTCACCCGGTTCTAGAACTTGCTTCCCACTCTGCAATTCACACAACCAGCCCCGTCTTTCCCAGACTAGACAGATGTGGAATGCATCTGAGCCCAAGGTCACGGTATTATCCCATATGAGCTTCCTGGCACAAGCAGGAAAAACTTTAAGAACCATGCAATAATTATTGTCATAAAGAATTATATTTTGGCAAGCAAAAATCACAACAGATGCACCGTCGCCAACAAATAAATGACGCGCTACGTCACTATCGTTTTTATATCACGAGCACTGTACCTAGGAGTTTGTCATCGTTTGTCTTCTGAAAAGTAAATATTTGGAGCGACAATATTAAGATTGGGAGACACCACAAACTAGACACGACTATTTCCATGCTCTTGGATCCAAGATAGTCATAATAAATTCATTCTGTTACTGTATTTTCCCATAAGAATTTAGAGGAATAAAGGGGTTTGCAGGGAAAGATTTGGATAATTGACCCTCCTGTGTCTGTTCTCGTACGGGGCAGTAGATGGAGCTACAAGGAGGGATGAAGGTGATTCACACATTGCTGTCCAGTGGCTGCTAATCAAAATGAGATGAAATATGCGGTGATCATTAAAGTGGCTGGCAAAAGCAGCGAAATGCACCAGTTATTCAGTGCCGGTCTGTGTTGGCTGACCATAAGAAAAGCTCAATGCTTACTTGTCATCCAGTAGGTAGAGAAAAATATATTTTATGCGGTTGCTCACTAATTATATTAAAACCCAAGTTTCTTCATTTTAATATTAGATAAACGGTGCTTTTGCAATCACTTTTTTAAGTGTCAAAGCAGGAGAAAACACAATTGCCCATATCTACTAAACTAGGCTTTGTCATAAAACATTTTGCCAGAAGGTGTCTTAATGCAGCTTAGTAAATATGGACCAATGTTTTTTCTTATTTGGGTCACAATTAAGACGCTCTGTTCTCCCAATTAAAGACATTCATGTTTTAACTTCACTAGTTGCTGCTTTATTTTTCCTAACTGATTGAATAGACGTTAAGCACAGGGAAGAGAGGGGGAGAAAGAGATGTTAGGATCCCATATAAGGAAGCCAAGAAAAGGCCTTGATTAAAACGTAAAGATTGCCCTTAAAATATTAATATACTGTAGCAAACTATAGGAATTGTAGAACGAGTGGGAAGAACCTATGTAAGTATTGTTAGTATATGTTTCTAGCTTACAGTTTGATTTATTAAGGGACACAAACTCTTGTGTAGGGTCCCGTCTCCCCCCACCCCCCTTCCACGGGTCTACAAATCTATCTAATTATTCGGCAAATAACAGGCAGGACACCTTCACCATAATTCCCAAGGAGAGGCAGGAGGAAAACGTAGCACAACTGGCGGCTCCTCCCCCGGCACTGGAGGCCACTCCCCCATGCTGGAAGCTCCTCCCCAACTCTGGCAGCTCCTCCCCCAACACTGGCTACTCTTCCCCTGCCCTGGTGGCTCCTCCCCCCACACTGGTAACTCCCCCCCCCCCGTGCTGGCGTCTTCTCCCCGTGCTGCCCGGCTCCTCCCTGTGCAGGAGGCTCCTCCCCCATGCTGGCTACTCCTCCCCCCATGCTGGTGGTTCCTCCCCTGCACTGGCAGCTCCTCCCCCATGCTGGCAGCTCCTCCCCCCATGCTGGCAGCTCCTCCCCCCATGCTGGTGGTTCCTCCCCTGCACTGGCAGCTCCTCCCCCCATGCTGGCAGCTCCTCCCCCCATGCTGGTGTTTCCGCCCCTGCACTGGCAGCTCCTCCCCCCATGCTGGCAGCTCCTCCCCCCATGCTGGTGGTTCCTCCCCTGCACTGGCAGCTCCTCCCCCCATGCTGGCAGCTCCTCCTTCTGTGCTGGTGGCTCCTCCCCCCGCATGATGGCAGCTCTTCCCTCCATGCTGGCGGCTCCCCCTGTGGTGGCAGCTCCTCCCACCATGCGGGCAGCTCCTCCCCCCGCACTGATGGCTCCCCCTATGCTGTCAGCTCCTCCCCCCATGCTGCCAGCTCCTCCCCCCACGCTGGACTCCAATCTCATAGGGCAGTTGCTAGGGGGCAGTTTCCTCTATCCTGATTGGCTGCAATACCCAGCAGCAGCCAATCAGGAGGAGGTGTCAGGAACCTGCAGGGTGTGGCCAAGCAGAGGATGAGGAAGCAGCATGGGCTGAGAGATGAAGTTGTGTCTGTCCTGTTCGTATTTCTTTTGGTGTGTGCTTTCTGTGACTCCCATGCCCCGTCTGACTCCTGTGACTCCCTGCCACTCATGGACATTTGTCTGTCTCCTGTGACTTTCTCTCTCTGTTTATTGTGATCCTGTCCTGTTGTAGGAGTGCCTCAGCACCTGAGCACTATGATTAGGGGTGTCCCGAGAGAGAAAAATGTTGAAAACCACTGGTCTAGGGCATTACATTTGTACCTGACAATATTACTTTGTTGCACATTAAAATGTTTGCCTTATTACCCCTGCAGACGTGTTCATGCTGATATCATTGCATTACCCTGGTTACATTATCAAACATTTGTATATAAAGACATTCTAAATGCCTAACAAGTGTGCCTATAAAGTACCCAAACTATAAGACTGAAACCTATACAGATATAAAGTAGCATGTAAAATACTGCCGTAGGGTTGGTTACATTCTTCATAAGCATAATGAGAACTTACTATTTCTGCTTGGAGTAAATTCAAGCTACATGGACAATAGAATCTTCTCTTTTCTATATGTGTTTTTGTATGTCTTTTATCTATCTGTCCTATTAGTATATCACTGTACTTTTAATCTGCAGTTGTACATTGTCTACTGCTACATACGTTTAAGATGTACAGCAGGGCCCCTGATATACGGCGGGTTCCGTTCCAGAGGCCCGCCGTTTACTGAAAATCGCCGGAAAGCGGATCCGGCGATTTTCACTTCTGCGCATGCGCAAACCGGCATTTTTGCCGTTCTGCGCATGTATTGTATGTCTTTATTTATATAGCGCCATAAATGTACATAGTGCTACACAGTAGTAATACATATCATATAAATAACAAATAACAAATAATATAAATAACAGATTATGGGAATAAGTGCTTCAGACATACTGTAAAAGTAACATTAAGCAAGGAGTCCCTGCTCCGAGGAGCTATGTGCAACCTATGGTATGCGCGCGCAACTTATGGTATGCGCGCGCAACCTGCGGTCTGCGCATGCACGCCGGGCGCACCCGCCCGTTCTGCGCATGCGCGAGTTAGAAATCAAGATGGCGGCCCCCTTCTCGGTGCCGCCATATGAGCGGATTGCCGAGAAGCGGGGCCCTACTGTATCATACAAATGATTAGCAATGCTAGTGTTTGTAAAATTGAATGTACTCTAAACAACTATTGCACACATAAGCAAATGAGTGAAGTGTTATTGTAGTGTGTACTTAAATATTGCAGCTTGAACAGGGGAGGCCAACTCCAGTCCTCAAGGGCCACCAACAGGTCAGGTTTTCAGGATATCCCTGCTTCAGCACAGGTAGGGTTGCCAGGTGTCCAGTATTAAACCACACTGTCCAGTAAAACATTAGAGGTAATACTGGACATGTATGTGTATACCGGTATTACCTCTCTGGACATAGCGACCTGACCGGCTTCGGGGGCAATGGGATTTCCCCGAGCGGGGCTGCTGCTAGGGGGCTGGGCAGCTTTCTCCCTCCTGATTGGCTGCTGCTGGGTAATGCAGTCAATCAGGAGGAGGTGTCAGGAGCCTGGAAGTGGGGCCAAGGAGAGGATGAAACAGCATGGAGTGGAGAGGTGTGTGTGTGCGTGTCGCACCTTTCACCATTGTGTCCAGTATTTTTGAAGAAGCCACCTGGCAACCCTAAGCACAGGTGACTCAATCAGTCCCTGCTTCAGCACAGGTGGCTCAATCAGTGCCTCAGTCTTTGACTGAGGGATATCCTTAAAACCTGACCTGTTGCCGGCTCTTGAGGACTGGACTTGGTTACCCCTGAGCTAGAATCACAGAATGTAATTATGACTATTTCCATGTGCACTGGAACAATTCAATGAGCTGTCTTACTATGGGCTTGGTCCAATAAGGATTCCCACATGGGCGTATTCTCCACGGTATAGCTATTGAATGGGGCCATTTGTTATTAAAATAAGCTCGGCAGGTCTCTCGTCTGGATCTCATGGGAGAACTCGCCTGTAAAAGTTGACGACGTTCACAACATACAACTGATTGTGCGATTGTTTCCTGCATTTGATATTCTTACACTTTGACTCTGTAACCTGGGAAGGACCCTTTGGAATACCCGACCAGGAGCAGAATAAGTACAAAGCCCGTCTCTTCTGCTCTGATTAATGAAGGCACAGCCTTAGGCACACTCCGCTATCACACTGATAATCTCTTTAAAAAAACACTGAATGATTAATTATTAATTAGGAAGATAAATGTTGCCTAGAAAAGGGCACTTAAGTCATCGGTGTAAAAGCCCCAGTGCAATGTTAAGTTGCAGTTAGAGTTTGACACGTGTGTAATTCCACAGAAGGCTGACGTTACAATGAAATGGGAATTTAACCTCAGACCCTATTATTATTCTGCTTTCATTTTCAGAGCAGGTGAGCAAAGAAACCCACATGGCTAATCCAGATTCTACAGCTGCAGTACAGCTGCTTTACCATTCGCTCTATTGCAGTGAATTGGCTGCAGGGTGTTCATAAGGGGTCGGATGGCTTAGCACCGCTTAGTATACATGGCCCTATATATCTTTACAGCAGGAATCTTCAGTAACCCGCGGACCCTCTGAAATTGTGCTGAATAGGTGCAGTTAGTCAAATGCTGTGTCTGTTATATTATTAAATAGGAGGGTTTCACTCTGTACAGTGCTGGAGGGCTGAGCATCCCCTCCCCCCCCCTTATTTCCCCCCCCCCCCCCTTATTCCCCCCTTATTCCCCCCCCCTCCCCCTTATTCCCCCCCCCCCCTCCCCCTTATTCCCCCCCCCCCCTCCCCCTTATTCCCCCCCCACCCCTCCCCCTTATTCCCCCCCCCCCCTCCCCCTTATTCCCCCCCCCCTCCCCCTTATTCCCCCCCCTCCCTCCCCCTTATTCCCCCCCCTCCCTCCCCCTTATTCCCCCCCCTCCCTCCCCCTTATTCCCCCCCCCTCCCCCCCTTATTCCCCCCCCTCCCTCCCCCTTATTCCCCCCCCCCTCCCCCTTATTCCCCCCCCCCCCTCCCCCTTATTCCCCCCCCCCTCCCCCTTATTCCCCCCCCCTCCCCCTTATTCCCCCCCCCCCTCCCCCTTATTCCCCCCCCCCCCCTCTCCCCCTTATTCCCCCCCCCCCTCCCCCTTATTCCCCCCCCCCCTCTCCCCCTTATTCCCCCCCCCCCTCCCCCTTATTCCCCCCCCCCCCTCCCCCTTATTCCCCCCCCCCCTCCCCCTTATTCCCCCCCCTCCCCCTTATTCCCCCCCCCTCCCTCCCCCTTATTCCCCCCCCCTCCCTCCCCCCCCCTTATTCCCCCCCCCTCCCTCCCCCTTATTCCCCCCCCCCTCCCTCCCCCTTATTCCCCCCCCCCTCCCTCCCCCTTATTCCCCCCCCCTCCCTCCCCCCCCCTCCCTCCCCCCCCCCCTCCCTCCCCCTTATTCCCCCCCCCCTCCCTCCCCCTTATTCCCCCCCCCCCTCCCTCCCCCTTATTCCCCCCCCCCTCCCTCCCCCTTATTCCCCCCCCCTCCCTCCCCCCCCCTCCCTCCCCCTTATTCCCCCCCTTATTCCCCCCCCCTCCCTCCCCCTTATTCCCCCCCCCTCCCTCCCCCTTATTCCCCCCCCCTCCCTCCCCCTTATTCCCCCCCCCCTCCCTCCCCCTTATTCCCCCCCCCCCTCCCTCCCCCTTATTCCCCCCCCCCCTCCCTCCCCCTTATTCCCCCCCCCCCTCCCTCCCCCTTATTCCCCCCCCCTCCCTCCCCCTTATTCCCCCCCCCCTCCCTCCCCCTTATTCCCCCCCCACCTCCCTCCCCCTTATTCCCCCCCCCCTCCCTCCCCCTTATTCCCCCCCCCCCTCCCTCCCCCTTATTCCCCCCCCCCTCCCTCCCCCTTATTCCCCCCCCCCTCCCTCCCCCTTATTCCCCCCCCCCTCCCTCCCCCTTATTCCCCCCCCCCTCCCTCCCCCTTATTCCCCCCCCCCTCCCTCCCCCTTATTCCCCCCCCCCTCCCTCCCCCTTATTCCCCCCCCCTCCCTCCCCCTTATTCCCCCCCCTTATTCCCCCCCCCTCCCTCCCCCTTATTCCCCCCCCCCTCCCTCCCCCTTATTCCCCCCCCCCTCCCTCCCCCTTATTCCCCCCCCCTCCCTCCCCCTTATTCCCCCCCCCTCCCTCCCCCTTATTCCCCCCCCCTCCCTCCCCCTTATTCCCCCCCCCTCCCTTCCCCCCCCCCTCCCTCCCCCTTATTTCCCCCCCCCCCCCCCCCCTCCCCCCTTATTTCCCCCCCCCTCCCCCTTATTTCCCCCCCCCCCTCCCCCTTATTTCCCCCCCCCTCCCCCTTATTTCCCCCCCCTCCCCCTTATTTCCACCCCCCTCCCCCTTATTCCACCCCCCTCCACTTTATTCCACCCCCCTCCACCTTATTCCCCCCTCCCTTTTCCCCCTGAACCTCTTAGAAAGATCTGTACGCTTATGGCTGCTAAGAATGCAAGCAAAATCATTAGCGAGCTGCAAGAAGAAATATTAGGCGGCCCTCCCCTACATGCAACATTTAGACGGATGATATTTCACCCTAAATATAGTGGTGCACTTTTAAAAAATGGTGCACGCATCTCTGAACCACAGAGCTTACAATCTAATATATTGGTGCCTGGGGCTCAAAATAAATAAGGTCACTTAGGCATGGTAACAAGGATCTTCAAAGACAGTGTGACATTACTAGTAGACTACCCCTAAAAACATATATTAAAAATACTTTATTCAATTGTTTCTACCCTGTAATTAGTTAATTTGCCCTTTATTCTAACTTAACGCCAGATGCCCTATTGGTATACAGTGCCAGGTGTGTCATGGCACAAACACTAGTTTTCTAGGGCAGTGGTTCCCAAACTCTTGTGTGCCCCCCCCCCCCTTGACGTCTCTCCTGCGGTTTCTGATGTCATGTGATCCCGCAGCGTCATTTGACACCACGTTGCCATGGCGACGCGTCGCCAGAGACAAGGTAAGGGACTTACAGAGGCCTTGCGCGCTCCCCCGGCATTTAATTTGAATGTTGTGAAGAAGAGCGCAGGGGCTCTGTACGTGCCACGCCACTCCCCCCCCCCCAGAAAATGTCACGATCCCCCTCCCTGTTTGCGCACCCCTAATCTAGGGGCTGATCGGGCTTACCTCTTCAATGGAGCAGTTGGCCCAATCGAAATGGAAGTGGAGCCCTCTCAGCCAGAAGCGGTTGCTGAAGCAATCACATGACCGCAAATGCCGAAGGTCCGATGGCATTCTGGTGCAGTCGGACCTCTGGCACGGGAAAGGTTAAAGCAGCGTCCCGCCAGATATTTATATTGCATGATGGGAACCCGGAGAATCCTCAGGAGCGCTGTTTTTAGCCCTGGGCACCCGCCCGTGTTCCCAAGATAGTTACCGGTGATAACCGCGGGGAATGTTTACCGAACAATATCATGAAACCTTAAACCACCAGAGTCTAATACAGGAGCGGGCAACTCCAGTCCTCAAGGGCCACCAACAGGTCAGGTTTCCAGGATATCCCGGCATAGGTGGCTCAATATGACTGAGCCACTGATTGAGCCATCTGTGCTGAAGCAGGGATATCCTTAAAACCTGACCTGTTTGTGGCCCTGGAGGACTGGAGTTGCCCACCCCTGTATTGGACTCTAGAGAAATCAAAATGGCCACCACATCATGCAGTCCCCTAGGGTACATTAGGAAACCACAAAGTCATCGGAGGGATGAAATGGTGGCTTACGGCTTTCTATTCATTGGACAACCAAAGTGGACATCTTCAAATGTCCAGGATGAAACCAGCAATAAAACCGGAAAGTGTCTCAGGAACCTGCGGGCTTCCTGGAGCTAATGTTAATACACTTCAGCTGCAAAAGGACACCCGCCCCTGTTATAATTCCATAAACAACGCTTTAAAAGCCAGCTAATTAGTTGTTTTGGTTGCTATTTTTGTTTAACCTTATGCCGTTAAACCTGAAACAGTATTTGGGAAGCTTAATTATTGGGGAGTTTATTCTTTTAGTTGTGGATACTATTTTCTTCTGTTTTTGCAGATAATCAGAAACATGAGGCTGTTCAGGGATAATAATCTATTCTATTCGCTTTTATGTGGACTCGGAAGAGATTTTGTGGCTGGTGAGAATGGGAGGATAATGACTGGCTTTGTGTAGGGAAGGAATCCTTAAAATGCAACTCTCCCCCCCGCCCCCCTTTTCTTTGGGACGTTTACTGGCTTGTGTATGGATATGTCTGAAGGAGGTATAGGAGGGCAGCGTTGGCAAGACTCCACACTGCTCTGAAGTTGGCACGCACAGGCTGAAAAACCTGGCATTAGCATGGATGGTAATTTAGTTGTTTTCCCATAGATGTCCCTGGTTAGTTCCTTATCCTGAGCCAAGTACCTTAGGATGCTACATTAAAATCGGCCACCTGCAGCAAACCTTTGGAATCTCCTTCTCATCTAATGAGCGGTTGTGGAAGACAATGCACGGGCAAGAGTGTATGATCTATTGTATGGGTGCTCAAGCCCCCCCCCCCCCCTCCAAACAGGCCAAGTTTTCAGGATAACCCAGCTTCAGCACAGGTGGCTCAATCAGAGGCTCAGTCAAAGACTGAGCCTCTGATTGAGCCACCTGTGCTGAAGCTGGGACTGATTAAGCCACCTGTGCTGAAGCAGGGATATCCTAAAAACCTGTCCTGTTGGGGGGGAGGGGGAGCTTCAGGAGTGTGTCTGCAAGAAAAAAAATGTCATCAGTGTGGAGGGCAGAAGAGCTGTGTATAAATGTCACTTTACAGGCAATAGGAGCTGTGCTTCTAAAATGTGGCAAAATCTCCCCCGTTTCATAGTTTCTTATATACTGTACTACTGACAGTGTGTGTATCACTGTACATAGAATTCCACAGGCACTATGAGTCCCTGGCCAGAAGAGCTTGCACTCAAATGAGTAAATAACCAGCAGCTACCATAGCACAGTCTGGAACTCGGACTGCTATGATGGAGGTTAGGACCTGCATACTGGTCATGCCGTGACGTGGCGTGCAGGCTTATAACGCTTGGGCCAAAGGGTTTAACTAAACGACCCTTACTCATGAGAATACTAACACTGAAGTATGTAACTGTGTATTGTGTCACATTGGATGTAGCACTGGGTATGTTTGTCTTTTGCTGTGATGAAGGCCCCTGAGAGCAGAGCACACAGTTTCACTGCTTTAATCTTTTGAGCCTGTAACTCATCACGGGGCGTTTCTTTGAATATGTGAAAGGTAGTGACATTACTTTTCTATTTCAGTACATGCACATGCTCTGTATTTATAGAAACGTGTATTCCCATTATATTCTGTGTATGCATTTTCTCCATGAAATGCGCAGAACACAGCTAGAAAGAGGGTGAGGTAACGTCTCCACGAACAAGTTAAACAAACGATCCATCACTCAGGTTGTGGTTAGTTATCTGGGCTTAAAAAGAAGCCACGCTGTTATAAGTTGATGCAGGGGAGATTTCATTTATTCTGGTGAGATGTTCTCTGGCGGCCACCATTATTTACTGCTTCACGTGTCCACCCATTGCTTTCAACGCTCTTGCTACAGTAGTTTATACGATGTAGTAGTTCCTTGGTCTGGAGGTTCCAGGAGTTATGCAAACCTGTGATCATTCACGTTGATTCATGTGATAAACATGACAAGTTGCATATAAACAAGAACGAGGATTCCCCTTCGTTCTGTAAATTGTTACCTCATGTAAGAAGTACGTGTACCAGCTTATTGTGGAAGGAAATGACATTCATTATCTCTGTATGGGTTAGAGCATGGGGTGGCCAACTCCAGTCCTCGAGGGCCGCCAACAGGTCAGGTTTTCAGGATATCCCTGCTTCAGCACAGGTGGCTCAGTCGGAGTGACTGAGCCACCTGTGCTGAAGCAGAGATATCCTGAAAACCTGACCTGTTGGTGGCCCTGGAGGACTGGAGTTGGCCACCCCTGGGTTAGAGCATGGGGTAACCAGCTCTGGTTCTCAAGGGCCACCAACAGGTCAGGTTTTCAGGATATCCCTGCTGCAGCACAGGTAGTATAATCAGTGCCTGCTTCAGCACAGGTGGCTCAGTCAATGACTGCATCACCTGTGCTGAAGCAGTGACATCCTGAAAACCTGACCTGTTGGTGGCCCTTGAGGACTGGAGCTCGCTACCCCTGGGTTAGAGATGATTAGTATCAATTCAGCTAGTGATTACTTTACTCAGTTTTGCACGTTGAGTGCACCGTGCGAACAAATACACAAAATACCTTGTTATTAAATTACTGTGCTTTCCAGTTGAGGAAAGACACAATAAGTATTTTCTGTTGTATATAATTAACCCTTTGCTGCCAGAAGAGCCACCAATGCAATGCAAAGCAAGAGGTTCACAGAACGGCCTTTATTTAATAATAATAATACAAAAGAATGAACTTGGTTGTGTACGGCACAGACACGTAATTGTAATGTACATGTAATGTACATGTAATATATCATGAAATGTTCGTATCTCCATGTCTCGTAGGGTACAGCATCTGTGCTTCAGCGTAGATCTGACAACGAGGAGTATGTGGAGGTTGGACGACTGGGACCATCAGATTACTTTGGTAAGCCCCATATTACTTTGGTAAGCCCCATATTACTACGGTGTTACATAAAGATGGAAGCCGAGAGCAGATAAGAGCCAGGTCTCCCCATGCCTGTTGTAGCCTTGCGTAGGAAACCTTTAGCCCCTACGTGATCTCCTCCTTGTTTTATTCCTTATTTTCTATTACCGTTGGCACATTTCTACCCATGCCATGTATCTGAGTTCCTGTCGTATGTTTGCCTCCTGCTTCTGCTGGGAGGCTGTTTCCCTCAGCTTTAAATTTAAAGCCTCTCACTGTGCCCCAGCCTGTCCCCTGTAGTGTAGATATCATGCAGAAATTTGTACTTGAGAAAAAATACATTAGCTTCAAAAACTTGGAGTTAAGCATGTCTCACCTAAAGATGGCGTTACTCCCATCCAAACCCTCTCCTCTCCCATCCAAACCTTCTCCTCTCCCATCCAAACCCTCTCCTCTCCCATCCAAACCCTCTCCTCTCCCATCCAAACCCTCTCCTCTCCCATCCAAACCCTCTCCTCTCCCATCCAAACCCTCTCCTCTCCCATCCAAACCCTCTCCACTCCCATCCAAACCCTCTCCTCTCCCATCCAAACCCTCTCCACTCCCATCCAAACCCTCTCCTCTCCCATCCAAACCCTCTCCCATCCAAACCCTCTCCTCTCCCATCCAAACCCTCTCCTCTCCCATCCAAACCCTCTCCACTCCCATCCAAATCCTCTCCTCTCCCATCCAAACCCTCTCCTCTCCCATCCAAACCCTCTCCTCTCCCATCCAAACCCTCTCCTCTCCCATCCAAACCCTCTCCACTCCCATCCAAACCCTCTCCTCTCCCATCAAAACCCTCTCCTCTCCCATCCAAACCCACTCCACTCCCATCCAAACCCTCTCCTCTCCCATCCAAACCCTCTCCTCTCCCATCCAAACCCTCTCCCATCCAAACCCTCTCCTCTCCCATCCAAACCCTCTCCACTCCCATCCAAACCCTCTCCTCTCCCATCCAAACCCTCTCCTCTCCCATCCAAACCCTCTCCTCTCCCATCCAAACCCTCTCCTCTCCCATCCAAACCCTCTCCTCTCCCATCCAAACCCTCTCCTCTCCCATCCAAACCCTCTCCTCTCCCATCCAAACCCTCTCCTCTCCCATCCAAACCCTCTCCTCTCCCATCCAAACCCTCTCCACTCCCATCCAAACCCTCTCCTCTCCCATCCAAACCCTCTCCACTCCCATCCAAACCCTCTCCACTCCCATCCAAACCCTCTCCTCTCCCATCCAAACCCTCTCCTCTCCCATCCAAACCCTCTCCTCTCCCATCCAAACCCTCTCCTCTCCCATCCAAACCCTCTCCTCTCCCATCCAAACCCTCTCCTCTCCCATCCAAACCCTCTCCTCTCCCATCCAAACCCTCTCCTCTCCCATCCAAACCCTCTCCACTCCCATCCAAACCCTCTCATCTCCCATCCAAACTCTCTCCTCTCCCATCCAAACCCTCTCCACTCCCATCCAAACCCTCTCCTCTCCCATCCAAACCCTCTCCTCTCCCATCCAAACCCTCTCCTCTCCCATCCAAACCCTCTCCAATCCCATCCAAACCCTCTCCTCTCCCATCCAAACCCTCTCCTCTCCCATCCAAACCCTCTCCTCTCCCATCCAAACCCTCTCCTCTCCCATCCAAACTCTCTCCTCTCCCATCCAAACCCTCTCCACTCCCATCCAAACCCTCTCCTCTCCCATCCAAACCCTCTCCTCTCCCATCCAAACCCATATTACCAGGTCCGGATGGGAATAACGCCACCTTAGGTATGACCCAGCGTTAACCTTGATGGACCTATGTGGGTAGGCGTTAGGAGCAAATAAATATCACTAAGATCCATTATTGTTAGCGCAAAGCCCTTTCCGGACCAAACCAGGACTTGGCTTTGAAGATGCACGTAAGGTATCGCGTGC
The DNA here is from genome assembly GCF_040206685.1 of Ascaphus truei. NCBI lineage: Eukaryota > Metazoa > Chordata > Amphibia > Anura > Ascaphidae > Ascaphus > Ascaphus truei. Next base: position 31,615,344 of record NC_134493.1, on the reverse strand, counting down.
CGTTAATTTAACATGATGTTCACTCGCTTAACGAAGATCTGTGGCTTTACTGTGTTATGGAGAAGCATTGCTTAGCAAATATGTCCCTTAATCTGTTACATGATATCTTGACTCAAAATGTGAGCAGCCCAGCTCCCCTTCTCCACTTTACTGAAGCGTGTCTTGCTCCCAGGTGAGATAGCCTTGTTGCTGAACCGCCCCAGGGCAGCGACTGTTGTTGCACGGGGGCCGCTCCGATGTGTGAAGCTGGACCGCCCTCGCTTCGAACGAGTTCTTGGACCGTGTTCTGAAATCCTTAAAAGAAACATTCAAAGATACAACAGTTTCATCTCTCTGACCGTTTAAGATGTCCCACTCGGGAATGCCACCTGTGTGTCACCTTGTGCCGTTCCATAGCTTTATAAGGAGAGGACGTTGTGCATTTTATGTGATATTTTTTTTTTATATTGATGTCTGATGCATCAGACATCACGTTTTTAAACTGTTTGTATAATTACTCAGCAATACAGTGCTTGGGACTAGGGGAAGCATCGTGCGCCGAGACTTGTACATGGCTGATGCGTTGGGATGTTCACAATTGTAGTCGGTTATACAAGGTTAGCACAGGGTTGCAGATTATTTACAGAATTGAATGCAGAGGGGGGGCCACGTCCTTAAAGCAATGGGCTGGCAGAGTTTGGGGAAAAGAATTGACACAGGGATGCAGGTGCAGTGGGAATAAATGACAGATTTATTTCACCCATTCAGTGCCAGAGAAGTTAACTAAGCATTACCTTTGTGTTTCACTGAAAGCATTAACCAAACTCCAACCATTGTAACCCTTCTTGCTATGAGCTTTCTCTCAATAGAATCTATGACCCTTATTCAACATCGGGAGAATGGGGTAATTCACTTTTCATGATGCCATAACTTTAATTCACTAGAATGTATGTCAGTGCATCATTGCCTGAATAGGGATCTAGGTGTCAAGGGACCCAAAAGCTTTTTTTTTAACTTGATACTTAGGGAGACATGTATCAAAGCCTGCTGGTGTCAAAACTGGGAAGAATGTGGTGCATATGGTTCCATATTTGCCAAATAAAACAACGGTGTTTCCATTCTCTGGGCAATGCGGGGTGATTTTTTGCCAGTTTTGATACATTAACTTCTCGGAGATGCATCTTTAACACACATTTCTTGGCTTGAAGGTATCAGGTTCTTTTTCACCTATTTACCCCCCATGTGTTTTGCATGGAATTTGGCAAGTTATTGTAGCAGGGGTTAGGGAGAACTTACCTGACAATGGGACAAAGTCTGCATCCGGGGCCCTCAATTACTTTTGCCTTCTGTAGAGTCAATTCTGACCAATAATCTGCCCCACGTGTATGAAACATGATTATCAAGTAATATATGCGGATTCAAGCGAAGAATGCACCTACGGGTGCGTCTGTACAAACGTCTGGCAGCTTAATACATACTGTACACTCCAAGAAGTGGGACAGTGATGGACAAAGAGAAATGGATTAACCTCACCATGTGAAACATATAATAAAGTCACGCCTGCTGTATTTGTTAAGGAGATGTGAAACCTTCACCATTAATAGGATAAATATCCGTACTTAAACTGACACAGGACAAGTGCACAATTCGAGGGAACGTATGGGCGGGTGGCACTGAAAAAGCCCAGACACCTGGTATACTCGTTGTTTATTTAAATATGCAGGCTGTTCCCAAACCCCGTTTTGTAACTGAAGACGTCTAGGTGTGGTCCTTTTGTGTATTTAAGAGCGATCATGTGTCTGAAGTGGGTGGCCCTCCACAGACTTCTCAAGCAATGCTTTTTGTATGAGTTTTATATGCCCGTCCCATGCTGTCACCGCTTTTCTACATTGGCTTGGCAAGCTACACGCATGTGAAGCACACGGCAGACATGCGATGTTACACATTCCTTACGTGTACGCCACTACAGAATACCTTTTGCCTTTCACTTACGCTTTAGACGATTATATATATATATTTGAAAATAAACATCTACTCTGCAATGGAAAAGAAATGTTTCTTGTTTATTATTGCCGTTTCGTTCAGCCAGCCACTTAGATTTTCTGCGTGCATAATAAATCACTGCAGTGTATCATCCACAGGAGAGAGGAATGTCTGGGCAGTAACGGTGATAAGCAACAGCTCACAGAGCATTCCATCCAACTCAGGCCCTTACTCAGTAAAGGGTCCTATGCCTTAGTACGTTTTAACTACTATTCATTTGAATAGGAAGTAAGCCGTGGTAAAGCTGAGCACCCGTTAGTAAATCTGTGCATCCGTGTATGACCTCTCAGCATTAAATGTGTTAAAATACTCCAGGGGTTCGCAAACTGGGGGGCACAATGTTTTTTTGGGGGGGGGGAGGGGGGGCGGGGAGCAGCGCTTACAGAGGCCCCGCACTCTTCCCCAAGGTATGTAAATTAAATGCCGGGGACCCGCGGGAGGCCTCTGTAAGTTCCCTTACCTTGATTCAGATGGCTTCAGGTGACGTCATGGCAACGTGGCGTCAAATGACGCTGGGGGTCACATGACCCGCGGCGCCATGATGACGCAGCGTCATGTCACGTGCCATCACATCACGTGATCCCTGTGGCGTCATTTGACACTTCTACAAGGTATGGGGGGGGGGGGGCGCAAGCACTGGGGGAGAGGGGGAGAGCAGGCAGGGGGCGCAGTGCAAAAAGTATGCGCACCCCTTAAATACTCACTGGGATCTTTGTCTTCGTTAAAGCTGCAGTCCAAGCAATATCCTACTAGCCTACTGCAGTTGTATACTACTCCTTGTTGCTGAGATGCACAGGACAGACATATGTGCATAAAGCCAGCCGCATGAATATAAGTACACTAATTCCTCTGTCAATGTGAATTACAGGCGCTTACAAGTAAGTGAGCCCCACCCACGAAGACCGCTTAGCACATGCCATGTATTATATGCAAGGGTCATGTTACCCATAAAACAGCGGTATTTCTTGATTTATTTGTACGTACGAATATATACATAAGATAGAAGTGGTGATAAAGTCCCTACAAACCGCTGCATTTATTAAATCGCCCATTGATCGTCAAGCTGTACTGAGCTGAAGGTTCCGAGCTTCAACCAATGGGAGATGGTCAATGTAGTTCTCCTCGGTCTCACAGAGGCAGAAATAGGTACAATTAGTACACCTGGGTTTATCAGCTGCAGGACATAAGAAATAGGTACAGTATCAGCTAGAAAGCTGGAGGGTATAAATCTCATCTGCCTGTCAGAGGAAGACTGGTCCTTTCTGGTTGGATGCGACTCTTAAGACAGGGGTACCCAAATCCAGTCCTCAAGGGCCACCGACGGGTCAGGTTTTCAGGATATCCCTGCTTCAGCACAGGTGGCTCAATCCGCCAACGACTTTACCTGTGCTGAAGTAGGGATATCCTGAAAAGGTCACCTGTTGGTAGCCCTTGAAGACAGGAGTTGGCCGCCCCTGTTCTAAGGGTTCTCAATATCTGGGGCAACTAAAGTACACCAAAATGATCAAGGAGATCTTTTTTTTAACGTTGATGGTATATTTTCTTTGGATAGAACTGATGCAGTATTTTCTGCCCCCGTGTTACCAAATGCTGCTGTCTGCTTCTTTAAAACCAAACGGCCTGGGAGGAATTTGCACATATTTGGTGGGTGCATTTTGCTGAGCTGTGTTTATGATATGATAAGTGTTCCCGGCTTGATCCAGATGCAGACCTCACCTGGGTGGTCCTTAGTGACTAATACTGTATCTTCTCGAGTTAACCCCTTCACCGCTGGAGGGGACCACGGGCCATTTAAACTAAACAGTGTGGAATGTTGACATGTATTTGTCATCATAACTCTGTGCCCAGGACATACGTGAAAACGAGAGGTAACTCTCAATGTATTACTTCTTGGAAACAAGAGAGATGATCCAGGGCTCCACGGATTTATCAGCAAAAGAATTTATTCATGATACACAACGTTTCGGCCTCACTTAGGCCTTTGTCAAGTGACTGGTAATGAACAGACAGACAAACACAATGTCCCATCTACATATACCCCTCCATATAATTAAAACAGGTGAGCAAACATACCCCCCCACAGCAAACGCTGATCACCCCAAGTGTGTCCTATGCAGATAATGTCTCTCCTCCATTGGAAACGTGGAATGCAGTTGCGTTTCATCCGGTGATGACGTCATCATTCCGCATCCATAATGGTAGTGTCCTGTAGTCTCGCGAGATGTTTCTGTGCGCTATTAAAACATTTCGTATTTCATCTCAATGGAAACACTGCACCGTTATAATATAATCACTAAAATATTAGATAGAGATCATAAACCCTCAGAAGCATCTCATGGAAATATTAAACATTAAAAACAATGTTCTTCAAATATTTATACATATCTCATTAATAATGTTGTTCATGTATGTATATCTTTACTTATATAGCGCCATCTATGTACATAGCGCTTCTCAGAAGAAATACCCATGACCTAATCATATAACACATAATGGGAATAAGCGCTTCAGACATAAAACTAATATTAAGAAAAAGAGTCCCTGCCCCGAAGAGCTTACACTCTATTTGGGAAGTAGGAAGAACGTACAGAGACAGTAGGAGGGCGTTCTTTTAAGTGCGTCTGCAAGGGGCCAAGGTCGATGTATGAGGTGTGAAGTATCAGCCACATAGCTACTCATATGCTTTGTTAAGGAGGTGGGTTTCAAGATGGGTCTCAAAGGTGGATAGAGAGGGTAAGGGCATTCCAGAGGTGTGAGGCAGTGAGTGAGAAGGGTTTAAGGTGGGAAATGAATTTAGATTCAAAAAGGGTAGAGAGAAGACATCCGTGAGCAGAATGCAAGAGTCGGGATGGTGTTTAGTGAGAAATTAGGATTGAGATGTAAGGAGGGGCAGAAGAGTGTAAAGTCTTAAAATTGGGGAGAAGAATTTTGAGTGTAATATGGGATTTGATAGGAAGACAGGAGAGGGATTTCAGCAGGAAAGACGCTGAGATTTAGAAGAGAGATGAATTGATTCTAGCAGCAGCGTTTAGGATAGATTGAAGGGGAGACAGGTAAGAGGCAGGAAGACCGGACAGCAGTAGGTTACAATAGTCAAGGCAGGTGAGAATGAGGGCCTGCGTTACAGTGTTAGCAGTAGAGCGACAGAGGATAGTGCTTATCTGCAACATTACGGAGGAAGAAGCGAGGGGTTTTAGCTACATTTTGAATGTGAAAGGAAAATATGAGGGAGGAGTCAAATGTGACCCCTAGGCAGCGTGCTTGTGATACTGGGTGTGTGATAGTGCTGCCAACAGTAAGGTAGAAGGGGCAGTAGGGCCAGGCTTGGGAGGAAGTATGAGGAGCTCCGTCTTGGACATGTTAAGTTTGAGTCGGCGGCGGGCCATCCAGGTTGATATAGCAGAAATATATTCAGAGACTTTGTTCTGTACAGCAGGTGTAAGGTCAGGGGTTGAAAAGTAAATGTGTGTGTCATTAGCATAGAGGTGATATTTGAACCCTAGAGATGTGATAAGGTCACCTAGAGACAGTGTGTAAAGAGAAAAGTCGGCCCCGGACAGATCCCTGGGGAACCCCCACAGAGAGATCAACTGAGGAGGATGTGTTGGCAAACGAGACTCTGAAAGTGCGAGGGGAGAGGTAAGAGGAGATCAAGGATAGAGCTCTGTTACGGATAGCAAGAGTATGGAGAGTGTGAAGGAGAAGAGGGTACTCCACAGTATCAAAGCCTGCAGAGAGGTCGAGTAATATAAGTAGAGTGTAATGACCTTTGTTTGTGGCAGCGTGGATGTCATTAGTTATTTTAGTGAGGGCAGTTTCAGTGGAGTGAGCAGTGCAGAAGCCAGATTGTAGAGGATCTAGGAGAGAATAGGTGAGAAAATGGAGAAAGCGTTAATCTAGACATAACTCATTAGTTCATAGCAGGCGCCTCTAATAGTTAAGGGGCTCAAAATATTGTCATTAGATCACCTCGACACGCTTGGGACTGCCCTTACATCCACTGCGGCACAGTCCTCATTAGCATTACAGGTGTCAATGTATTCACTAGGTTGTCAGAAATAGTTCTATGTAGTGTATAATTTGCAATATTGTTTGAAATAGAAAACATTCCTCTTGGCTTCCATGCAGCATAATACATGGATATTTCCAAAAAGTTGTCCACATCATATATCAAAAGAACAATTAAAAGAAGAAAGCATCAAGACTCAGACACAAACACCTGGGGATGCTGTCATAAACTCCATGAGACATAGCCTCCTTTTCCCTGGGACAAAAACCTCTCCTGGCAGATTCACACATTTACATTATAAATGTGCTTCCTCAAGGCCAAAGAGTTGCAGCAGTGACAGCAGCTGTGCTTCCTGGAACAGAGCTACAGAGAGTTGGGGGTGCAGTTAGTATGAGTTAATGCATAGTTAACTGGGCATTGTCCATCTTCTTACTAAATTGTCACATGCCAGAGGTTAACGCCCCACATATCACATACTACTATCACTAGTAGTATTTTTACATTTCTTAAGTAATTAGCATTAGCTGGAATATTCCAATCTGCAGAGTCAGAAAAGGATGCTTCCCAAGGAGACTGAGCAGCCACCCAACCTTGGCTTCAGCTCCAAGCCCTATGCTTGTCCTAGGACATGGACAATCAGGGACAAGGATAGCGCTTGTCTGCGGTTTGTGCCTTTTCTGCATAATTAAGAGAAACCTACGTAAGATTACCTGGAGTCCAGAGTCTCTTCAGAGCCTTCATCTACACTTCTCCTGATCTCTAAACCTCACAAACCTAATGCCATACATTTAAGGGCTATGGACAAAAAAAAAAGGAACCTCTAAATAAGCATAATCTAACTTGTGAGCCTGAGATTTGTGCGAGTGTTTCTATTGAGAATGAGCCAGCCTTTCAACGAATAGCTAGTACCAAAGCTAAATCGGTTAATTAACAAGCCTGGTACATATTCTCTCTGGCTATGAATATATGAGGCAACTTATCACCTTGATGCCTATCGTAATACACAGCTTTTGCATAGAATAATAATTTGCCTCTTCAGCAAATTACTATATTCATAGGCACAAGGCTGGTAGAGTGATTGAATGCAACCCCCCCCCCCCTGCAATATACTGTATATATTTCATTTACCTGCTTTATCACTTTCATGCCAGCATGCCTGGGGCAGCGTACGGCATTCGGAGAGATCGAGACTCACGCACGGGGGTGCTAGCAAGGGATGGGGAGCTAGAAAATGTATCTCCCAGTTTCTTTTCTTGGCTGCAAAATCAGATACAAGAGAAAAAAGGGGAAGGAAAAAGGGAAGGAAGATCAAAGAGATGTAGGTAAGGTTAAAAAGAGTTGAAGATTGTTACGTCCGGTACACCTGTGAGCACGTGACTCACGGCGTGACCAGTATGCAGCCACGTCACGGCATGACCAGTATGCAGCCACGTCACGGCATGACCAGTATGCAGCCACGTCACGGCATGACCAGTATGCAGCCACGTCACGGCATGACCAGTATGCAGCCACGTCACGGCATGACCAGTATGCAGCCACGTCACGGCATGACCAGTATGCAGCCACGTCACGGCCTGACCAGTATGCAGCCACGTCACGGCATGACCAGTATGCAGCCACGTCACGGCATGACCAGTATGCAGCCACGTCACGGCATGACCAGTATGCAGCCACGTCACGGCATGACCAGTATGCAGCCACGTCACGGCATGACCAGTATGCAGCCACGTCACGGCATGACCAGTATGCAGCCACGTCACGGCATGACCAGTATGCAGCCACGTCACGGCATGACCAGTATGCAGCCACGTCACGGCATGACCAGTATGCAGCCGCGTCACGGCATGACCAGTATGCAGCCACGTCACGGCCTGACCAGTATGCAGCCACGTCACGGCATGACCAGTATGCAGCCACGTCACGACATGACCAGTATGCAGCCACGTCACGGCATGACCAGTATGCAGCCGCGTCACGGCATGACCAGTATGCAGCCACGTCACGGCATGACCAGTATGCAGCCACGTCACAGCATGACCAGTATGCAGCCACGTCACGGCATGACCAGTATGCAGCCGCGTCACGGCATGACCAGTATGCAGCCACGTCACGGCATGACCAGTATGCAGCCGCGTCACGGCATGACCAGTATGCAGCCACGTCACGGCATGACCAGTATGCAGCCACGTCACAGCATGACCAGTATGCAGCCACGTCACGGCATGACCAGTATGCAGCCGCGTCACGGCATGACCAGTATGCAGCCACGTCACGGCATGACCAGTATGCAGCAACGTCACGGCATGACCAGTATGCAGCCACGTCACGGCATGACCAGTATGCAGCAACGTCACGGCATGACCAGTATGCAGCCACGTCACGGCATGACCAGTATGCAGCCACGTCACGGCATGACCAGTATGCAGCCACGTCACGGCATGACCAGTATGCAGCCACGTCACGGCATGACCAGTATGCAGCCACGTCACGGCATGACCAGTATGCAGCCACGTCACGGCATGACCAGTATGCAGCCACGTCACGGCATGACCAGTATGCAGGTCCTAACACTACCTGTGAAAATCCTCATTTACCTCTGCTGGAGGGAGAAAGGTCTAATACAGCAGTGCGCAAACTGGGGGGCGCGAGACTGCCTGTGGGGGGCACGGGGTTTACAGAGGCCCAGCGCGCTTCCCAAAGGCACTTAAATTAAGTGCCGGGGGAGCGGCGAAGGCCTCTGTAAACCGTACTTACCTTGGCTCTGGCGACTTCTTAGACGCGTTGCCATGGCAACGTGACGTCATGACGCCGGAGCCGACGCCAGAGCCGAGGTAAGCAGGGGTAGGAGGGTGGAGGGTGGGGGGCGGAGAAAGGGTAACTGCCAGTAGGGGGCGCAGGGAAAAAAGTTTGTGCCCCCTGGTCTAATAGACATGCCCTGCACAGGTACAGGGAAAAACCTGCTACTTAAAAAGTGGGGTCGGGTGAGCACAGAATATAAACAATATACACAGAATAGGAGTTAAAGTAGATATTACGTCATTTATTAGTGGCAGTGAAAGAAGAAAAGACTACATTACATTCTGTTTGGGTTACCCTAAAATGCCCTTTTCCGGATGCACCTTGTGGCTTTGAGAGATCTCTTGGTTGTTATTAGAAATGATCCCCTAGTGTTGTTTATAAGAGTCCTTTGTTATCAATCACAATAGACCTTTCCAGCTCTCCTGTGAGAGAGGAAATTTATCTGTGCCTCACTTTGTGCAGCTTTGCGGCTGTGTGTGCTAGCGCTGTCTCTCACCCACACAGACCCGTCTTCTGTGTCTGGGCACAGGCTGGACTGGTTCAGAAGGGACCTGATCTAACAACAATATTGTACCTCTCATGGCAAAATGGCACCATAACAAAATGAGCATTTGTTTCCACATTCCGTTTTTTTAATCAATTTCCCACGTAACCACCTCCGCTTTTATTACTCACAACTGAATTATGTGCTCTCGTGTGTGTACTTCCAACCCTTCCCTATACATGTTTGATAGGACGCGCTAGTCCTTCTGCTTGTTCAGACTTACTATGAACGTAACTACCAAACGTCCCACTTTAGCCAGGACAGTCCTGTTTTGTAAAGCTCTTGGCAGAAGCACAAATAGACCAGGAATTACAGTAGACAACATGACAGGATTGTCACATTTGTACAGCAGCCTTTATATTTTATACTCTATCTTCAGTATATTGTAGTCCCGCGTAAACCTGTTCCAGTTGAGCTTTCCAGAAAGTTGGGGGCTTTGATTATGGATCAGTCATACAGTACCACTAACAGATACAGAATTGGTGACCGAGCTCAAGCTGATCAGTCTAAAAGGACAAAAACAGCTGTCTCTGATTGGGTCCAGGCTGAGCTTTGCACAAGCTATGTAAAGCAGCAGCCAAAAGCTCTACGAGATTCGTGTACAAAATAAACATTGGATAAGAAATTACGGGTGACCCATACACGGGGAGCGTATTCACATCACTACACAGAGCCCTATTTTAGTAGAGTACCCATTGACTTATGTACCTCTCAAAACACTCCTCTATACAACATGTGGAGAGATACCTGTGAACACACCTGAGATACCTGGGAAATATGCAAATTGTAATCATTTGAATACACTTTAAACATTCACATTAGGTCATAGTATCTGTCTCTCTTTCTCTCCCACAAAATCCATATTTCAGGGTCTGGATAGGGGTAAATCCTCTTTTAGGAAGGACCTACCCAATGTAAGGAAAGACGTAGATCTGTAAGAAAGGGCGGCATGAAATAAGGCTGAGAGGCCCCTCCCCTAAATAGCCGTGAAGTCAGGCCCGGGGGATGCGTTAGGAGAGGGGTGCTTAAGTTAGGGGGGGTCTTTTGTCTTCTTTCTTCTAAGGGTAACGCTGGGCTCACCACAAACAAGGCGGGACCCCGGTGCTAAGGTGGGAATGGGTATAAACGCCACCCACAGCCACGGGGGCACGTCTGGAGTGCAGATGATCAGGCAGCCGGGTCAGGATTGGTGAGAGTAGAATGGTTAGGTACTTGCCGAGGTCAGAGGTAGGAGCCGGTAGAATGGTCAGTGTCCGCTTAGCTGTGGTCAGGGGTTGGAGCCAGTAGAAGTATAGATGTCTGTAAGCCATGGTCGGGATTGGAGAGATGCGGAAGGTCTGAGGTAAGCCGGGTCGGTAAGCCAGAAGTGAGGAGTCCAAAGTAATAGCCGGGTCGGTACACAGGAGGTCAATCTGAAAGCAAGGCAGCAGGGAACAAGACAAGGCAGGACAAGGAACCAGGAAGTGGGAGAACAGCGCTATCTGGAACTATGCTCAGCCAAAGTGCAAGTGGCACAGCTGAGCATATATGGGAGAGAATGACCAATGAGAGAGGGGGCGGAGCGGGGGCACGGCCTCCGCGGGGGCACGGCTAGGAGAAAAACACAGGACACAGGTGGGCATAATAACGAGAGTTGACATGCAGCTTGGGAGCGGTGCTCATGCGTCACGTGTGCGCGCCGCGCGACGCTGATGCACGTAGCAAGCGGGGGGCGGAGACAGACTCTGCGTCAGAAAAGCTCCTGCGGGAGCGCGCGCGCCGTTAGGACAGCAGGGTTGCGCGAGACATGAGGTAAGGAGGGAGTGCGCCGCGGGGGACGCGCTCCCCGATTCCTTACACTAAGATCTACTGGAGCGACGTCCCACTCACCCGCCCTGTCTTTAGGCCTGAAGGATGGCGGATTTGGGAAGAAAAGATTGGGATTCTGCCCTGTTTTGTCGCAGCTTTGGGTATGTGTTGGTAGGAGTAATGTTTGCACTGCGGAGGGTGGTGGGGGGCTCAGTCAGTATTGGCTCCTGGAGAGAGGTCTCAGACCTCGAAATGTTTAGTTGGAGAAGGCGATGCCGTTCCAGGCAGTGGCGGACGGAATGGTGGTGACCTTCCGATGGGCACTGAATGGCTGGATGAGCGCGAGCTGAGGGTCTCCCTCGAGCTACAGTAACTGTGAGCGGAGCAATCTGGCTGGGTCCTTAGTTGGGGATAAATATGATATATTTATCTTGTTGTTATAAATAAAGCCGTGGCCAATATTTCTCCCAAGCAGTTGTATGATGTGTTTATCGGGAATGGGAGGGGTCCCGCTCGAGGTAGGGGTAAGTCACATTAAATCCATGCGTTAACCTTAACATGCTTTAGTACAGGGGTGCGCAAACTTTGTGCGCTGCGCCCCCCTTCCTGCCAGCACCTATGCTCGCGCCCCCCCCCCCTTACCTAAGATCCAGGGTCAAGTGACATCGCGTCATGTGACCCGCGGCTTCATTTGATGCGCGTTGCCATGGCAATGCGTCACATCACATGACCCCACTGCGTCATTTGACGCCGCGTTGCCGAAGACAAGGTATAGACACTGCAGAGACCACATGCGGTCCCCTGGCATTTAATTTAAATGCCTTGGGGCAGAGCATGGGGCCTCTGCAACAGCCGCGCCGACCCTGAAAAATCTTGTGCCCCCCCCACTTTGTGCACCCCTGCTTTAGTAGATATTCGTTCAGATCTGGTACGGATATTATTTTTGCATAGAATTAGCTTTGTGGATATGCATTAAACTCAGGGAAAACAACAGTCGTTACTGTTTTAGGTAACGTACAGTATGAGCCAGGGGGGGGATAGAGCTTAGAGCAGGGGTGCGCATACTGGGGGGCACAAGATTTTTCAGGGGGGGGGGGGGTGCGGCGGTTACAGAGGCCTCGCGCTCTTCCCCAAGGTATTTAAATGAAAGCCGGGGGATCGCGTGAGGCCTCTGCAACGTCCCTTACCTTGTCTTCGGCGACGAAGCGCCAAATTACGCCGCAGGGTCACATGACCCGTGGCGTCATTTGACACCGAAGACAAGGTAAGGAGGGGGGCAGGAGCTGGGGGCAGCACAGGCAGGGGTGCGCAGCGGGGAAAGTTTGCGCTCCCCTGGCTTAGAGGATCTGACTCTCGGTCTCATGGCAATGCGGGGAATGTAGCAGGGTTGATGACCTGTGGCAGACATGCAGACATACTCTTGGGTATTCTATATTTAGTATGGATAAATAAAACAATACTGTGATTAGTATGAATAGTAATGTAGTGCCATGTTGATTGATGGCATAAAGATTGGGCAGACATTACTCTCAACCCGTAAGTTTAAAAAAAAAAAAAAAAACACCACCTAGGAGTGATTGGCTACAAGACAGGACAAGTTGCTAATAGTTTTACTGTTTCATTTGTTTGCCATAAACAGTTTTGACCTTCTGCTCCTGCAAGCAAGAAAACAGCCTTGTCCTAGATGAGATCAAGTTGCAAGGGCACAAAAAGTGTACTTGAAACGTAGCAACATACAAATAATAACAGCATTTTACATGAAATTGTTACTATTGAACAAGTACAAAACTAGACACAAGTTCACTAGGCCCTAATGTCGTTTTCTGCTCCATGTTGTGTGTTAAGGCTGCGTCCATAGACACTGAAGCCGTGCGGAGGCGCGCGGAGGTTGAGGGAAAGCAAGTGCTTCCCCTGGCATTCGTACGTGCGCCGTCCGGTGGCGTGTCTATGGGCGGGCCAGTGACATCACGGAGCTGGTTCGCCCTCATTGGGCGAACCGCTCACGTGACCGCCCTTTCGCACCCTCCCGCTTCTGCGCGCACGTGCCCGCACGCTGTATAGACGCGATCACTGCCTTTAGGCAGTCTGATCGCTCAGCGTGCGGACGCGTCAGCGCGGTCTGCCCTTCTATGGACGCAGCCCTAGCCGTGCGTATTTTATCGCCTGCCAAAGTGATAGATAGCATTCTTGTGACACAGCGAATGATTTAATGAAGAAGGATGCAACTTTATTAATCAGAGTCACCACGCAGACTTCCTAAACGGCTTACTGTATGTGATGCATTTCACCGGACATCAAAACACACACAATTCGTGCAATCTTTGAAAACACATCCCAGCAGGAAAAGCAACGGGTGACAGTGTTTTTATGGTTGTTAGTTGGCAGCCTTCTTCTCCTCAATATTTATTGTTACACCTTTTCTTCACCAGCTGATTATATTCCCTGTACTTTACATCCCTCTTCCTATTAGTGTAAACTCCGTTTAAATAACTGATATTAAATGAAGTGTTGTGCATACAGTGACTCAAGAGATGTCTTCAGCAGCTATAGCAAGTGATGGGATGTTACATGCACAGAAAGAGTATAACTGTGTTATTACACAGCCAGAGGGCTCTATAAGGCTATTCTCACACAGGGTCATATTACTAAGTGGTGTTACAACATACAGTAAGATACCTTATTGGCCATAGATGTCTTCCAGCATCGGAAGATGTCTTATGGACAAGCAAAATGTTTTTATTGGATGCAACTAATTCAACCGTTCTAATCACTAATTACACAATCTAACATCTGGGAAGATAATAGGATATAAACCATGTATCTTAGTCCATGAATATATAAGGGTGTAATATGCTTCTAGTATTTTCATTAGCTAATAATCAATACCATTAATCATATTGTTCATATTTCTCAAATACCGTATATAAATCATTGTCTAAATACAACTTGAAAGAGGAAATATGGAACAGAGACTTGATTGTTCAAGAAATATGGTAATGATGTAAAATGTGCTACTCTTTTATTTCTGAATCCACCCCCATTTTGTACAGGACCACCCAGGTTTCCGAGAAACGTATGGCTGAAGTTACAGGGCTTACATTTACCTCTAGGGAATATAAAATGCCCTACAAATCTCAGGCCAATAGGAAGCGGCTATATCATCGGTTGCAGGTTCCTATTGGGCAGCATTTAAATCCCCTCTATAAACCAGGAAGTCATATCAGTAACTTCCCCAATAAGTTTCCTGGTAACCGGAGGGTGACTGGGGCACAAAATAGCACGGTTCAGCTCTGAGGAGTCGGACCCTAAGTTCCCGCTGTTTAAATAAATAAATAAAAAGGGGGGGGGGGGGGGTTAATTAGAAGAGATTTCTGCATTAAACAGAGATTGTTTTTATCAATAAGTAAAATGCATAAAATACATATTGTTTTATCAAATCTTCCTACAGGACCATGCCTCAAAATTCCTGTATGAGGGTGATGTGTGTGGGGGTTGCTGGTACAGAACCAGTAAGAGGTGTGTAGGAGGGTGACGTGTGTCGGGGGTTGCTGGTACAGAACCAGTAAGAGATGTGTAGCAGGGTGACATGTGTTGGGGTTGCTGGTACAGAACCCGTAAGAGGTGTGTAGGAGGGGGACGTGTGTCGGGGGTTGCTGGTACAGAACCAGTAAGAGGTGTGTAGGAGGGTGACGTGTGTCGGGGTTGCCGGTACAGAACCAGTAAGAGGTGTGTAGGAGGGTGACGTGTGTCGGGGTGGCTGGTACAGAACCAGTAAGAGGTGTGTAGGAGGATGACGTGTGTGGGGGTGGCTGGTACAGAACCAGTAAGAGGTGTGTAGGAGGGTGACGTGTGTGGGGGTGGCTGGTACAGAACCAGTAAGAGGTGTGTAGGAGGGTGACGTGTGTCGGGGGTTGCTGGTACAGAACCAGTGAGAGGTGTGTAGGAGGGTGACGTGTGTTGGGGTTGCTGGTACAGAACCAGTAAGAGGTGTGTAGGAGGGTGACATGTGTTGGGGTTGCTGGTACAGAACCAGTAAGAGGTGTGTAGGAGGGTGACGTGTGTCGGGGTTGCTGGTACAGAACCAGTAAGAGGTGTGTAGGAGGGTGATGTGTATCGGGGTTGCTGGTACAGAACCAGTAAGAGGTGTGTAGGAGGGTGACGTGTGTCGGGGGTTGCTGGTAAAGAACCAGTAAGAGGTGTGTAGGAGGATGACGTGTGTGGGGGTTGCTGGTACAGAACCAGTAAGAGGTGTGTAGAAGGGTGACGTGTGTCGGGGGTTGCTGGTACAGAACCAGTAAGAGGTGTGTAGGAGGGTGACGCGTGACGGGGGTTGCTGGTACAGAACCAGTAAGAGGTGTGTAGGAGGGTGACGCATGTCGGGGGTTGCTAGTACAGAACCAGTAAGAGGTGTGTAGGAGGGGGCCGTGTGTTGGGGTTGCTGGTACAGAACCAGTAAGAGGTGTGTAGGAGGGTAACGCGTGTCGGGGGTTGCTGGTACAGAACCAGTAACAGGTGTGTAGGAGGGTGACGCGTGTCAGAGGTTGCTGGTACAGAACCAGTAAGAGGTGTGTAGGAGGGTGACGCGTGTCGGGGGTTGCTGGTACAGAACCAGTAAGAGGTGTGTAGGAGGGGGCCGTGTGTTGGGGTTGCTGGTACAGAACCAGTAAGAGATGTGTAGGAGGGGGCCGTGTGTTGGGGTTGCTGGTACAGAACCAGTAAGAGGTGTGTAGGAGGGTGACGCATGTCGGGGGTTGCTGGTACAGAACCAGTAAGAGGTGTGTAGGAGGGTGACGTGTGTCGGGGGTTGCTGGTACAGAACCAGTAAGAGGTGTGTAGGAGGGTGACGCATGTCGGGGGTTGCTGGTACAGAACCAGTAAGAGGTGTGTAGGAGGGTGACGTGTGTCGGGGGTTGCTGGTACAGAACCAGTAAGAGGTGTGTAGGAGGGTGACGTGTGTTGGGGTTGCTGGTACAGAACCAGTAAGAGGTGTGTAGGAGGGTGACGCATGTCGGAGGTTGCTGGTACAGAACCAGTAAGAGGTGTGTAGGAGGGTGACGTGTGTTGGGGTTGCCGGTACAGAACCAGTAAGAGGTGTGTAGGAGGGTGACGTGTGTCGGGGTGGCTGGTACAGAACCAGTAAGAGGTGTGTAGGAGGATGACGTGTGTGGGGGTGGCTGGTACAGAACCAGTAAGAGGTGTGTAGGAGGGTGACGTGTGTGGGGGTGGCTGGTACAGAACCAGTAAGAGGTGTGTAGGAGGGTGACGTGTGTCGGGGGTTGCTGGTACAGAACCAGTGAGAGGTGTGTAGGAGGGTGACGTGTGTTGGGGTTGCTGGTACAGAACCAGTAAGAGGTGTGTAGGAGGGTGACATGTGTTGGGGTTGCTGGTACAGAACCAGTAAGAGGTGTGTAGGAGGGTGACGTGTGTCGGGGTTGCTGGTACAGAACCAGTAAGAGGTGTGTAGGAGGGTGATGTGTATCGGGGTTGCTGGTACAGAACCAGTAAGAGGTGTGTAGGAGGGTGACGTGTGTCGGGGGTTGCTGGTAAAGAACCAGTAAGAGGTGTGTAGGAGGATGACGTGTGTGGGGGTTGCTGGTACAGAACCAGTAAGAGGTGTGTAGAAGGGTGACGTGTGTCGGGGGTTGCTGGTACAGAACCAGTAAGAGGTGTGTAGGAGGGTGACGCGTGACGGGGGTTGCTGGTACAGAACCAGTAAGAGGTGTGTAGGAGGGTGACGCATGTCGGGGGTTGCTAGTACAGAACCAGTAAGAGGTGTGTAGGAGGGGGCCGTGTGTTGGGGTTGCTGGTACAGAACCAGTAAGAGGTGTGTAGGAGGGTAACGCGTGTCGGGGGTTGCTGGTACAGAACCAGTAACAGGTGTGTAGGAGGGTGACGCGTGTCAGAGGTTGCTGGTACAGAACCAGTAAGAGGTGTGTAGGAGGGTGACGCGTGTCGGGGGTTGCTGGTACAGAACCAGTAAGAGGTGTGTAGGAGGGGGCCGTGTGTTGGGGTTGCTGGTACAGAACCAGTAAGAGATGTGTAGGAGGGGGCCGTGTGTTGGGGTTGCTGGTACAGAACCAGTAAGAGGTGTGTAGGAGGGTGACGCATGTCGGGGGTTGCTGGTACAGAACCAGTAAGAGGTGTGTAGGAGGGTGACGTGTGTCGGGGGTTGCTGGTACAGAACCAGTAAGAGGTGTGTAGGAGGGTGACGCATGTCGGGGGTTGCTGGTACAGAACCAGTAAGAGGTGTGTAGGAGGGTGACGTGTGTCGGGGGTTGCTGGTACAGAACCAGTAAGAGGTGTGTAGGAGGGTGACGTGTGTTGGGGTTGCTGGTACAGAACCAGTAAGAGGTGTGTAGGAGGGTGACGCATGTCGGAGGTTGCTGGTACAGAACCAGTAAGAGGTGTGTAGGAGGGTGACGTGTGTTGGGGTTGCTGGTACAGAACCAGTAAGAGGTGTGTAGGAGGGTGACGTGTGTCTGGGTTGCTGGTACAGAACCAGTAAGAGGTGTGTAGGAGGGGGACGTGTGTCTGGGTTGCTGGTACAGAACCAGTAAAAGGTGTGTAGGAGGGTGACGTGTGTGGGGGTTGCTGGTACAGAACCAGTAAGAGGTGTGTAGGAGGGTGACGTGTGTGGGGGTTGCTGGTACAGAACCAGTAAGAGGTGTGTAGGAGGGTGACGTGTGTGGGGGTTGCTGGTACAGAACCAGTAAGAGGTGTGTAGGAGGGTGACATGTGTCTGGGTTGCTGGTACAGAACCAGTAAAAGGTGTGTAGGAGGGTGACGTGTGTGGGGGTTGCTGGTACAGAACCAGTAAGAGGTGTGTAGGAGGGTGACGTGTGTGGGGGTTGCTGGTACAGAACCAGTAAGAGGTGTGTAGGAGGGTGACGTGTGTGGGGGTTGCTGGTACAGAAGCAGTAAGAGGTGTGTAGGAGGGGGACGTGTGTCGGGGTTGAGTAACATGTAATTCCTCAGTGCGGTTGCTGTGTGTCCCTATTTCAGGTTGTACTCTCCTGTGGTCTGGAGTGTTTCTCCGCATTGTGGAAACCTCTCACAATCAGCGCTGCCCGGCAGGACGAGGGGCACTTCATTTCTAGCTATTGTGCTGGCCTGGCGACCTCGCTGTGTCACTGCATGGAAAAGCAGCACGTCTGAGAGCGGTAAACAAGCTTCCACCTCCGACAGGAATTCTGCCAGTGTCCGGCAGCCCGATATGTTCCCCATCTATGGCAGTAAAGGAATTACGGGTAAAGGTGCAACCCCACAGTCAGCCAGTTAAATCTCGTAGGGGCCTCCGAATAGGGTATCCAGGGCTGAACCCCATTAATTTCTGCTCCAGGAACCCCTGCTTCCTGAGATACCTCTGAAGGTGCCCTCTGTAGCATACCTAGCTGGGGAAACAAAATGGAGTTTTAAAACCCCTGCGGCACGCGGATCACGAACACAACGCCGTGACATCACCCACGCTGCCCCTAGATATTCCTTTCAGGATGTGATAGGTGGAGTTATGCATTTCACTGACTTCCTTTAACCCTTTGCTGCTACACAGAATACCCTCAAGGGAACAAGTTCTGGATTTTTATAAGTATATATTATATATACATAGTTTTTTCAGAGTTACACACATTGTACATAGGCTACGGAATAGAAATCATTACAGGTGTAATTCTCACACGACGCTGGTAACACATTGAGTGCCACGGCCTCTCTGGCACTCGCGATCATGTGACCGCTCTGTCATTGAGAAACATCATCTCCCCTATAAAAACGAGCAATTACATTGGGATATTGATACTGCGTCATATGCCCCCCCCCCCTTCCGAATGCCTGGCCCCCCCATTGCTTGGCCACCCAAGGGCCTGGCCCCCTGACTTTGTAGCTATGTCCTTAGACACACAAAGGGTTAAAGCAACAGGAACCTTTCTGTTACAAATAATATCAACATCTTCACACTGATGAGACCCAAAAGGTCCAAACAGCTGTCTGTGAGTAGTGTTACTGGCTCTGCACTTCTTTAACCCAGGCTGTGCTGAAAAGCTATGTAATGCAGAAGGCATACGCTTATAGGGTCCCATGTTTAAATGGATCAGAAGCAAAGAGTGACAGTGTTCTCATTTGCATGTCTTTACCCAGAATCCCTGGCTGCAGTGGAAGCGCTGTACACTAGGAGATAATGGGGAAGGGCCGGTTGCAGACCTGTCTGAGACATGTGAATGTGCTCACACGTGATCTTTTTAAAAGCAGAATAATTGATTACAAGGTCCTTGGTATTGTAGGCAGATTTGGAAAATAAAAAAGATGTCTTTGGCTTTGTGCTTTTTGCGCAGCTGAAATCTGACGGGCAGCGCGGCTTCTGCCCAAAAGGATTAGCACTTTCTAAACTCCGACGCCTAATTCTTTGTTGTCATTTTCTTTCCATTTAGCAGACTAAACTATGATGTAATAACAGTTATGCCTGAGTTACTTCTGAGAGTAAGACAATGGTGAGAGCCTGCTATTATTTTTAAAGATGGGGATAAGATTTCACATTCATTCTATGCTTCGGAACGACAATCGAATCGGGGGGGGGGGGGGGCAGAGGGGGGTTTGGGAGGGGGGGGGGAGGGGAGATAATGGAACTCATTTCAAAGGGGAAACAAAGTTGACAGTGCATCAAAAGTTCATGAACAAAACTGGCAAAGCTGCTCTTCAATGTCCTGGGAACAATACAGAAAGAAGAGAACTAGTTAGGCCGCATCACCACTACTTTTCCTCAACACTGAACGGTCAGCATGTACGGTGGCAAGTGACTTTCACCACCTTCTCTGCCCGGGGGATCTGAACTGTATTGCAATTTAAAGGTGCAAAACCAATGGGTTTTTTGTTTGTTTATTTTGTAAACTCAATTTTTATTTGTTTTTTTTCTCTCCGGATAAAGGGGTACAAAAAATAAAATAGGGAGGGCCAGCGGGGAGAGGGGGGTGTGGGGGGGGGCGGGACGGTTGGGGAAGGGGTACAGAATGCATTAAGACAAATGGTTATAGTTATACATTGTATTCTTGAATTATTGAGGTAGGCAAGTCGTAGATACACGTAAATACGTAGGCCGTACATATTAGCCAGTTGGAATCATTTAGCTAATATGTTAATGGGGGAGGGGTTCCCTGAGTTTCTGCAGAAATCCAGCCGCGGCTGCCAGACCAGAGTATATTCGGAGAAGTTGTCGTTAACCAAACTTGTGAGATTGCTCATTTGACAAGCGAACCAAATTTTTGCTTTAATTTGAGGAATAGTCGGAACAGTTTGTTGCATCCAAAGCTACTACACATCTGACATCCGTGGCTATTTGGGAGACAAGCTTATTATCATTTCTGCTGAGTAAGGTTGAAGGTCTACTCAACAGACATAGTTATGTATCTAGATTCTGGGACAACATCCTCTGGACCTATCTGTGGATCCCTTTCCAAATCCTCTGTCCCTTTGGGCACTCCCACCACATGTGAAGATAAGTACCTCAGTTGCCACATGGTTTGGGGCATAGTGGAGATGTGCCCGGTGAGATGTTAGATAATCTAATGGGAGAGTAGTGCCATCGGTACAGGACTTTATACGCATTTTCCTTAATGGTGGTGCATCCCACTGTAGTTTTTAATGCATGGCTACTTTATAACTGGACTACCCAGAATTCTGGAGTTGTCTCTTTAAATTGTTCCTTTTTGTGTCAGGTTTTAGCGACGGGACACCAACAAATTGACATTAATTAATATAAAGTAGTAAATTCAAACCGCGCTCTTGCTTCCTAACAGGATCTTGAGGTAGATCAACTCTTCCCTCTTGCAGCTGATGTGATGTGAAGGCACCCCTCCTCCACCAGTAACCGTCGTGGGATGGCTCCAAACGTCAGGTGTCAATAAAAAAAGAAACACAAAAGCGCACCAAGGGTCAAGATTTAATAAAACAATATGATAATAACAAGTAAAAACTTACATATAGGGATATACAAGTCCAGTAGAGCAGTGCAGGGGCAACAGTCCTGGTGGTGTCCTATGCGCAGGGGGATGGTGTTGAGGCTTACTGGTCAGTCCCGTGCGCTGGGGCTGGCTGGCTCGGCACCACGTTGTAGTTACTTCCGGGTTGCGGCTTCTCGCAGGACCCGTGAATAGTAGCCCACCACAATCGCCGGTTCTCCAATATGAAACTCACTCCGGCGAACCGAAGGAGTCTCTGGTTGTTTGTAAGAGTGCTGGGACTTGTTCCACCAATAGGCTGAATACCGATAGCACTGTGTGTGCTCCGCAACGCGTTTCACACGATACTGTGCTTCATCAGCCAGCCCCAGTGCGCGGGACTGACCAGTAAGCCTCAACACCATCCCCCTGCGCATAGGACACCACCAGGACTGTTACCCTGCACTGCTCTACTGGACTTATATATCCCTATATGTAATTTTTACTTGTTATTATCATATTGTTTTATTAAATCTTGACCCTTAGTGCGCTTTTGTGTTTCTTTTTTTAATTAATATGAACTACAATATGTTTATTGCAAAGCTATGCATTGCCCCTCTGGCAGGGTAGAGGTTAATGTTGCTTGTGAGGAGGGGTGTTAAAATGGTCTCCATCAACCTTCAACCTTCTTGTCATCAGGTTGCTTGTTAATGGGGGCATCATTCTGTCACACCTGGGGGAAAGCAACTAACGTCACCATTAATGTTTGGCCCACCAGAAAGGAAGTTGCAGGTGGCTAATTTTCATTGGTGAGTTAGATATCCCTATAATAAGCAGGAAGGGGGCTATGTGACCCCACCAATTCCCCCCCCCCCCCCCCCACCCACCCACCCAGTACAGAGCATGGAAAGAAACATATCCTCCAGGGGAGGACTGCTGCTTTAAAACATCATTTGGCTACTTGCCTGAAGGTCTATGGATCAGAAGCTAATTTCACTTGGGGTGGTCTACCAGACGCTTAGTAAGATACAGAGGACAAAACAAGCAGAGACAGGCTTGACACCTCTTTGAGTCCTCTTAAGAGATATCTAAACTGCCTGTATGACCGTACTTGTCATACTGTGCCTAAGAAAGTGTCTATCATTTAGTTGAGTGGATTGCATGAGATGTGACACCACCCCGGTAAGGTCTTCAAGAGAGCACAAGTGCTGTGATGAGTGAAAGTGGGCAGGAACATTTAAAACACATTAGCACAAATCTTTAGACACCGGTCAGTTGGACCTACTCAGCAGTTTCATTTTATATATGAATTAGACTGTAAGCTCCTCGAGACAGACATCCTCTTCTTTATCTCGGTTACTCCATATTTGGTCATTTTCCATTGTACTTTAATTGGTCTGTATGGTGACTCTGGAAACACCGGAACATTATAACCCTGAATATACTAAACATTTACTGCTCAAGTGCAAGACTGTGCAAAGACCCTCTGCTACCAGGGGAACACACTTATTCCCTTCCTATGAATTCACATTAGAATAATATATCTTATCTTCCACTAATTCCCAGTGGATTAGATGCGCCCCTGGGTCATGTGTTCTGGTTTGGTAGCATGCCCTGGCTCGCTCTCCTGATTGCATCTTCCTTTCTTCGCAGTGTCTAGAGGGGGCATTTGAGTGCGTTTGATGTTATGATCCGGTTTAAATCCTCCTTTACATTCACATGAAGGCTCTAATGGTACCAA
Source organism: Ascaphus truei (assembly GCF_040206685.1). Classification (NCBI taxonomy): domain Eukaryota; kingdom Metazoa; phylum Chordata; class Amphibia; order Anura; family Ascaphidae; genus Ascaphus; species Ascaphus truei. The sequence goes on along the minus strand of NC_134493.1, from coordinate 31,592,515 downwards.
CAGCTATTTTACCGATCTGCACCTTTCCTTTGCAAAACTCACATCCTACTTTAATAGCAGTTTAACCCATTGCTTCCCCCATTACATGTGTTACTAGGACAGCAGTTTTGCAAATCGGATGCTTCTTGAAGTACTATTGCTTTGCTCTATTCACTTTGTGAATGTAACATCACTAAGCTCATTGTAAAATTAATTCTGCTAAATTGACCTAAGTCCTGAATGTGACATTCAATTTGTTTAAAGTAATGCTGGTTTGCTACCTGTAAAATGGATGTCAGTTTATATGAGTCGCATATGATACATGTCCAGTATATTGTAACAGGATCGGACAAATTCTGCATCTGTGGCGTCATTTTTTCTGCACCAAGAATAAGGCCGCTGATCCTGTCCATGCTGATCGCGATCCGTGCGATCATATCAATGTAAATTCATTGGAGTGTCCATAATGCGCGCTCGCGTGTGCGCTCGCGTGGGTAGGCGCAATGCGTGCAGAGACAATTTTTTTTATCTTTGACACGTGATGGGCCGGTCACGTGCGCGGTTCAACCAATGAGTATGTACCGCGCACGTGATGTCACTGGCACGCCCTCCGGCACGCCCTCACCACCCCTATCCCCCCCCCCCCACCTTCGTGCAACCCTGCAGGCTGGGAATCGCCCCTACTGCAAGCGAGCGTGACGTCACGGCGCTCCGTCTCGCGCTTGCGGGCAGGAAGCATGGACGCGGCCTAAGGAGATATAATCCTCCCTAGCTAGCAATCCGCATCCAGAGTAAGGAACTTGAGTACGTTCTCTTTTTTTTTTTTACACATTCACAAGTGGACCAGAGGGCATTGTTACAGAGAAACGCTGCTGTAGGTCATTGGTGGGAAACAGAACCCCCGGGGCGGGTGCTTCACCTGCGGCACCTTACCGCTGGCCACCCCAGCGCGGAGGGAGTGTAGATTTTGCTGGCGTGAATCGTAGCTTTGTCTCGCTCCCTAATGACCGAGCTAATCACTAATTCCCAGTGTAAGGAGAGGAGCGAGACAGTATTAATCAGTGTGCTGGCATTAAGACGCGCCTGTCCGCGGCTGGAACGTCCCTTCTGCCTGTGCAGTATATATATATATATATATATATATATATATATATATATATATAAAATACCTCGGCATACATAAAAGGGGAAGAGAAAAATGGAGGGAAAGACAAAAAGACAGGAAAAATAGTGCAGTATGTCTCAAAAATTGGTTGCATAAAAAGATGGCATAGGAGATAGAAAACCACTGCTCAACCTTAATATTCAACATACATAAGTGTTGTATATTCTAAGTGGTGCACGGGAAATAGAAACACTCTATATATAGGATGGTCCAAGAACAACCACAGAAAAGAAATCCCATAGATTTGCACTCAACTTAAAATGATATCTGAGTAGATAGAAACAAATTTCCAAACCGTATAGGATACCAGAAGGTTTTTAAAATACAAAACAAAAAATCTTTTATTAAATACTAATTAACTCTTCTAATGAAAATACATTAAACATATATTTATAAATTTAACTTATATATAAAATCACCTAAAAGGTGCACTAATGAAGGTGACAACGGAGTATGCCAGCGTGCAATATGGTATGGTAGATAGCGCATATGGGTGCCTAAAATAGGTACACTCTCTGATATGAATAGATGTTATAATCATACAATAATAAAGCTCAATAGTATGCGTCTATTTGTATCACCAACAGCTGATGGTTTGAATGTCCGCGCGGGCAGGCTGTAATATGCCTCCCGTGCTGAGTCTTGACGAACAAGGTAAACCGGCTTTAATAAGCCCAAAATACCCATAGAGCGTCACCACATGCTATGCAATAATGATCCCATGTTATGTGCTCCTCGCAATAGAATCTAATCAAATCATTGCCTAAATTGTGCATAGTTAGTGTGGTGCGCATTGAAACCCAATCGTGTTATACAACCAGTCAGCTGCAGGGTCACTGGCATTCACTCGCGCTCCGTCTCAAACTCCAGAACAGCAACCGGCTGACGTCATTAGTTAGCGCGTCGCCTACACCCGACGATCGTTTCACGCCTCTTGGCGCTTCTTCAAGGGGGGAGGAGTGTTCGTTCATTCCTCTGATGTACGTATTTATACACCTCCTGGGGGCGGGATAAGGGGCGTATACCAATGAAAACGGGTTCCTATTGGTGTATAAATACGTACATCAGAGGAATGAACGAACACTCCTCCCCCCTTGAAGAAGCGCCAAGAGGCGTGAAACGATCGTCGGGTGTAGGCGACGCGCTAACTAATGACGTCAGCCGGTTGCTGTTCTGGAGTTTGAGACGGAGCGCGAGTGAATGCCAGTGACCCTGCAGCTGACTGGTTGTATAACACGATTGGGTTTCAATGCGCACCACACTAACTATGCACAATTTAGGCAATGATTTGATTAGATTCTATTGCGAGGAGCACATAACATGGGATCATTATTGCATAGCATGTGGTGACGCTCTATGGGTATTTTGGGCTTATTAAAGCCGGTTTACCTTGTTTGTCAAGACTCAGCACGGAAGGCATATTACAGCCTGCTGCGCGGACATTCAAACCATCAGCTGTTGGTGATACAAATAGACGCATACTATTGAGCTTTATTATTGTATGATTATAACATCTATTCATATCAGAGAGTGTACCTATTTTAGGCACCCATATGCGCTATCTACCATACCATATTGCACGCTGGCATACTCCGTTGTCACCTTCATTAGAGCACCTTTTAGGTGATTTTATATATAAGTTAAATTTATAAATATATGTTTTATGTATTTTCATTAGAAGAGTTAATTAGTATTTAATAAAAGATTTTTTGTTTTGTATTTTAAAAACCTTCTGGTATCCTATACGGTTTGGAAATTTGTTTCTATCTACTCAGATATAATTTTAAGTTGAGTGCAAATCTATGGGATTTCTTTTCTGTGGTTGTTCTTGGACCATCCTATATATATTGCATAAAAAGATGGTTAGTATTGCACTCACACTAATCTTTAAAAAAAGCAAATCTCCATTGGTGTAGTTAGTGGAACGGACACTCTGGAACGGACACCCTGGAATGGACACTCTGGAGCGGACACTCTGGAACGGACACTCTGGAACGGACACTCTGGAACGGACACTCTGGAGCGGACACTCTGGAGCGGACACTCTGGAGCGGACACTCTGGAGCGGACACTCTGGAACGGACACTCTGGAACGGACACTCTGGAACGGACACTCTGGAACGGACGCTCTGGAACGCTGTAATTTCTTCTCCCAGGATCGCAGTACAGAAACCACCTCTCAGCGAAAGACAGAAACAAACATTGTGTAGATCTCTCTTAATCTTCTAAAAATCGATAATATAACGCTTTAATAGGCGACAGACGCTGTGAGGGGCTCACACCCAGACACTGTCACACCCAGACGCTGTGAGGGGCTCACACATAGACGCTGTGAGGGGCTCACACATAGACGCTGTGAGGGGCTCACACATAGACGCTGTGAGGTGTTCACACCCAGACACTGTCACACCCAGACGCTGTGAGGTGTTCACACCCAGACACTGTCACACCCAGATGCTGAGAGGGGTTCGCACCCAGACATTGTGAGGGGTTCACACACAGACATTGCGAGGGGCTCACACTCAGACGCTGTGAGGGGTTCACACCCAGACGCTGTGAGGGGGTCACACTCAGACGCTGTGAGGGGGTCACACCCAGACATTGTGAGGGGTTCACACGTAGATGCAGCGAGTTGTTCACACCCAGACATTGTGAGGGGGTCACACCCAGACGCTGTGAAGGGGTCACACCCAGATGCAGTGAGGGGTTCACACCCACATGCTGTGAGGGGTTCACACCCAGACGCTGTGATGGGTTCACACCCAGACGCTGTGAGGGGTTCACACCCAGACGCTGTGAGAGGTTCACACCCAGACGCTGTGAGGGGTTCACACCCAGACATTGTGAGGGGTTCACACCCAGACGCTGTGAGGGGTTCACACCCAGACGCAGTGAGGGGTTCACACTCAGATGCTGTGAGGGGTTCACACAGATGCTGTGAGGGGTTCACACGTATACGCAGTGAGGGGTTCACACTCAGATGCTGTGAGGGGTTCACACTCAGACGCAGTGAGGGGGTCACACCCAGATGCTGTGACAGACGCTGTGAGGGGGTCACACTCAGACGCTGTGTGGGGTCCACACTCAGACGCTGTGAGGGGTTCACACTCAGACACTGTGAGGGGGTCACACTCAGACGCTGTGAGGGGTTCACATCCAGACGCTGTGAGGGGTTCACACCCAGACGCTGTGAGGGGTCACACCCAGACGCTGTGACAGACGCTGTGAGGGGTTCACACTCAGACGCTGTGTGGGGTCCACACTCAGACGCTGTGAGGGGTTCACATTCAGACACTGTGAGGGGGTCACACTCAGACGCTGTGAGGGGTTCACACCCAGACGCTGTGAGGGGTTCACACCCAGACGCTGTGAGGGGTTCACACCCAGACGCTGTGAGGGGGTCACACTCAGACGCTGTGAGGGGTTCACACATAGACGCTGTGAGGGGGTCACACTCAGACGCTGTGAGGGGGTCACACTCAGATGCTGTGAGGGGTTCACACTCAGACGCTGTGTGGATTTTACACGTAGACGCAGTGAGGGGTTCACACCCAGATGCTGTGAGGGGTCACACCCAGACACTGTGAGGGGTTCACACGAAGACGCAGTGAGGGGTTAACACTCAGATGCTGTGAGGGGGTCACACTCAGACGCTGTGAGGGGTTCACACTCAGACGCTGTGTGGGGTTCACACGTAGACGCAGTGAGGGGTTCACACTCAGACGCTGTGAGGGGGTCACACTCAGACGCTGTGTGGGGTTCACACGTAGACGCAGTGAGGGGTTCACACTCAGACGCTGTGAGGGCGTCACACTCAGACGCTGTGAGGGGGTCACACTCAGACGCTGTGAGGGGTTCACGCCCAGACGCCGTGAGGGGGTCACACTCAGACGCTGTGAGGGGTTCACACTCAGACGCTGTGAGGGGTTCACACCCAGACGCCGTGAGGGGGTCACACTCAGACGCTGTGAGGGGTTCACACTCAGACTCTGTGAGGCGTTCACACTCAGACGCTGTGAGGGGTTCACACCCAGACGCAGTGAGGGGTTCACACCCAGATGCTGTGAGGGGTTCACACCCAGATGCTGTGAGGGGTTCACACCCAGACGCTACGAAGGGGTCACACTCAGACGCTGGCCTTTTCTGTGTGTCTAGGTATTTTACGATTAAGAGACATTCTTTATTGTTTCAACTACTTGGGGGGGTTGAGTTTCTTTTGGCAGCACTTAATAGAGAAAGTTTAGAATATTTATGGTGATTTATATTTTGATTAATTAATATTCTTTAAAAAATGTCTAGAATTGGTGATAACTTATTTTGCATGTTCTTCTATCTTCTCTTTATATCTATACACATACAGTATATAAGCGTGGGTAACGTGCTGTCCTTTTTAGGTCTGAGAGGTTGTACATGCGGCCCTTGAGGTATATCATGTTGCCTACCAATGGTTTAGGTTAATACACAGACCCAGTGATTACTGAGCGTGGGATATTAGCGTCTGAGATGCCTCACGGCAGTTCCACATATTTGGCAGCTTAACTCAAAGTTGCAAAATGTAGCAATGGTACTTTCATCTAATATCGACCCACACATCTTCCTCACTTAACCTTACAATTGCTGTGATTTTCTGGGGTGAGAAATATGCTCTGCGTATTTCTCAAGCGGAGGTAAAATGCGGAGTAACTTGCTCATGAAATATGAATTTCCCATTATTAAACAGATATTAAATATGGGACCGGTTGCTCAATATGACAGCTCACAAAATTAATTCAACTGACCTGTCTAGCTGTGAAGAATTCAATAATTCATATCAACGCCATTATGTTCTGAAGATAATATATGCCTCACGCGTTCGTTCTGGAGGTAGCTAATGATGGCCTCTGGGTTGTTTTTTTATTAATAATATGATGGATGAATCAAGAAATGTTTCTTTCTCTCTCTCTCTATGTTCCACACTCAGAAATATATGCAGCTCTGCACATTCTTTGAGTACATCCACCCTCATTGAAATTCTTTCGAGTGCCACTACAATATCGCTGTAATAATAGCCGCCCTTCCAGCACTGGTTTTGCCACAATTCCGTCAGCGCTACAGGGCTCTGGGATATTTGCAGCATTTAAGAAATACGTTGGTGGGAAAGTGAGGGACTGACATAAGGGCTGTCTTAAAACGATCTGAGAAAATCCTCTTTATGTAACTGATTTGCACAAGCAAATTAAGCAACTGTTTAGGGCATTAACTGGGCCTCAATTTATTCTGAGCTACTGAAGTCGATATTCGTTGACGTTTAGCCTTGAACCCACAAGTATCATCCATTGTTCTTCTTATTACATCATGAGAGAAAGTATTTGCACGTAGCTCTGATCATGTGACTTTCAGATACAGAGATTCTTATCAGACAAATTTCCCCACCTAATGCTGCCCTGACATTAATGTCTTATTGTCCTGGAACCTCTCTGTATATTTTCCCTGTTCTGAGACTGCCATCACTCCTCAGTGTAATGTTGCTACATTGTTTCTTTCCCTTGGCTTCCCAGCCTATTGCCCTGGCAAACCCCCTGCACTTCTTAGTTATTTGGACTGCCCGTCCTCCCCCTGCTAGTTGGCATAGTCCTTGACTTATTTTCTGCTTGCCCAGGCTAGCATGCTTCCTTTTAGATCCAGCAGCCATCTTGGAGCAGTCACCTCACCTACTCCTCTGGTAAAAGCTATTGTAATTTACCTATTCCTGTTACTAAGCCACCCTATGTCCCTAGCATTATTCCACTGCCATCCTAGCCCCCTTTCCCCCTCCATTGCTCCCATGCCCCAGTGTTTTCCCTCAGTATCTTTTCCCCTTTCTATTTGTCTTGTTACTGACCCAATAAACACTTCAGCAAATAAGAAGATTCCCTTGCTTGGTATATGGGATTGAGTTAAGCTGCCTGCCTCTACTCACTTGCCACAGTGAGCTTGAGCCAGAACACTTATCTTTTAGGAAGCACTATAATCATATAAACACATTCATTGTTTCACTAATGAGAGCAAAAGTGTCCTATTATTGCAGCTGATTCATTATTACAACTTGTATTTGTAATACTGCAGAAAATAATATTATCATTGTCACTATCAGTAGCAAACATATGTCATAAGTGGAATGGATCCAGAGTCGTGTGATTGTTAAATTAACTTTTTTAGTTATTTATCAAAGTATTCTGGCAGGGAAACTGGGGCAACTAATTGCACTAAAACCAATGGGACTTTCTTCTTTGATAAATCTACTGCCCCAGTTTTTCCCAAGCTTTGCACTTGGGTGATTTGCTCATAAATAGTAACGTACAAGGCCCTCTGGCCACTTTGCCTTTTGCCAATGACGAGTTCAACGGGTAAGATCAAGGTAAATGAATGCCAGAGATAGGCTAAATCCCAGGATTGGGATCTCGTTACTTGGTTAGTCCAAAATCTCCATGGGAAACGAGACTCGGAGAAGCAGGCGTGGAGCAGAATGCCAGGGTGAGTTAGGTGGTTAAATCTCACAGATGGCGGATTGGCAGATTGGAAGTTGCCCGTTGTTCTCACAACGGGGGCTGTGGGAGTTGGAAGGGGGGCGATTGGGGATGATGTTTACTCCACCCGAGTGATAAGGTAATGACATTTATGCGAAGGTGAGCAGACGTCTCGGCGTTTAAGTGGCTTTCCCGGCAGTTTTTTTAATGCCCTGGTTTGCAGGGAGGAACCGGGGCTGCGGCCCGCAATGTCTCGTCTGGCTGTTAGGCCTCGGCCTGGGTGGCGCTGAGCGGGCGGGAGCGCTCACGCTGGCCGCGATGAAACACATTGGCCAGCGTGAGCAAGCGCCTGAGCATGCGCGGCGCTTACCTGCTTGCCAAGCAAGCAAATTTGAATTTGCCGCCCAATGAGGGCGAACCAGCTCCGCGATGTCTTGGCCGCCGCCCCCCCACCGACACGCCCCCCCCACGCGCACACCTAGACGGCCACGAATCGCCCCGGCCGAGCAGGGCGCAGCGCACGAGCGCCAGCGCGCCCACGCCCTGCCTGGCCGCAGCCTTAGGGGGCGCTGCGCAGCACCTGCCCTCTCGGCTGCATGCAGTGTGTGTGTCCCTCAAACTGGGAGGGAGAGACACACATTGGGGAGGGGTGTAGGGAAACACAGGGGGGAGGGGGGAGACAGAAAGGGGGGGAGAGAGCAAAGGTGGGAACAGAGAGAAGGGAGAGAGAGGGAGGGGTAGTTGATGGGGGAGGAGAGAGAGGAGGGGGAGAGAGGAGGGGGGAGAGATTGAGAGGAGGGGGGGAGAGAGACAAAGGGGAGGAGGAGGGAGAGAAAGACTGGAAGGAGGGGGGGAGAGAGAAACTAGGAGAGAGACAAGTGGTAGGGAGAGAGAGAGTGGGGGGAGGGAGAGAGAGTGGGGGGAGGGAGGGAGGGAGAGTGGGGGGAGGGAGGGAGGGAGAGTGGGGGTAGGGGGAAGGGAGAGTGGGAGTATGGGAGTATGGGGGAAGGGAGAGTGAGGGGAGGGGGAGAGAAAGACAAGGGGAAAGAGACTGGGGGAGGGGAAAGATAAGGGGAGAGAGGGAGGGAGAGAGACGGGGGGGGTGAGAGAGAGAATTAACAATACAGCATACATGGGGACACTATTAGACAAAAACTATTATATTTATTTTTAAGTGATGTAACTTGTTTTATAATGTATTTTTTAAAAGATTTATAACAATCAAAATACCATGTTCTTCACAACCTCTAAACAACTATTACTGAATGCACGGCCTGTATCTTGTAAGAATATAAAGAAATGTTAAATGATATTGATATCCTGAGGCCCTGCAAATCTATCTATCTATCTATCTATCTATCTATCTATCTATCTATCTATCTATCTATCTATCTATCTATCTATCTATCTATCTATCTATCTATCTATCTATCTATCTATCTATCTGTCAATCTACCTGTCAATCTGTCAATCTATCTATTATCTATTATATTAGATTTTACTTTGCATTGTACACTTAAAAATACCTAATTAAGAGTATGCACACTGAGTAAATGAATATATCTGATAAAAAAAAATATAGATCGGGTTTGTAACTTAATGCAGATTGGAGGCAAAAACAGTGTTTGCAAATCTTTCCTTATCACGACCTCCCAAATCTCAGCATGGAACCGTTTCTGAGCAGAACGAGTACAAACGTGACAATTAGCTGAGATGAGCTATCCATACAAACATCTGCACACCTCCCTACAAATTAGCTACGACATGGGACACGTTATACTATTATTTTATACAGTTTCTGCTGCGACAATGATAACAGTAATGGAACAATTACATAACAGTGCATGCGTGTCTTCTAATCATTTATGATCAATTAAATAAAAAAGCGAAAGTCGTTTCAAAACACAAATACTTAGAAAGCAAGGCTCCGCATTTTAATGTATTAAGTATTCATATTTTGTAACTAATTTTAGTTAGCGGAGTATTTCGCAGCTTGATCTATGCGTCTGTCTGTCTGTCTATCTTATCATCTATCTACTTACCCATCATTACCTTTGTATAGCGTGTGTTTTTGTGTACGTGAGCAAATTCGTTTACCTGCTTTCAGAGATAGGAGGGTGCTTGGGTTTAAAAAAACAAGCTAATTACATACATACGTATAAGGAATGTAATTCTATTGCTGATCTCCCTTTATGTCCCATTGAAATGTTCCAACAGTGAAAATGTTCTAATTCCACTGATAATGTCCCATTAGAGCAATGATCCCAACGAGTTTTCTTTCGGAAGAAATTGTAATACAAGTTGAGCACATGATGTTAACTTTGCCTGAAGAAAGAGTTGTCACCAAATTGCTTGCTATTTACATTATGCAAATATACTAATCATTGTGCTAATCAGTCTCACTTAATTGCCACTTCAATTTACTTACAAATAATTGCATGCAGTTAAATGTCTGGAATCTGAACAGAAAAGGACACTTAGCATTGCAGACTGTTCTTAACCTCTTCACTGCCAGAGGGCCAGACATCCAGGCAGCAAAATGATAAGGGGCATATTTACTAAGGGGGGAGAGAGAGAGAAAGAGGGGGAGAGAGAGGGGGGGGGAAGAGAGAGGGGGGGAGAAAGAGGGAGGGGGAGAGAGGGGGGGGAGAGAGAGGGGGGGAGAGAGAGAGGGGGGAGAGAGAGGGGAGGGGGAGAGAGAGGGGGGGTGGAGAGAGAGGGGGGGGAGAGAGAGGGGGGAGAGAGAGGGGGGGGGGGAGAGAGAGAGAGAGGGGGAGAGAGGAGGGGGGGGGGGAGAGAGAGAGAGGAGAAGGGAGAGAGAGAGGGGTGGGAGAGAGAGAGGGGGAGAGAGAGAGAGAGGGGGGGGAGAGAGAGAGGGGGGGGGAGAGAGAGGGGGGGGAAGAGAGAGAGAGGGGAGGGGGGGAGAGAGAGAGGGGGGGAGAGAGAGAGAGGGGGGGAGAGAGAGAGGGGGGGAGAGAGAGAGAGGGGGGGGGGAGAGAGAGAGAGGGGGGGGACAGAGGGGGGGAGAGAGGGGGGGGAGGGAGAGAGAGCGCTCTCTTGATTCGGGCCTCGGATTACATTATGCTCGGATTCGCTCACCTCTGTGTTTTATGAATATGGTGCATAGTTATGGAAAAACGAAACGAGAGGTTTGAATGGAAAGTGAATAAAAAAACATGATGGTATATTGTGGCAAATAAAGAGATGGAAACAGAACTCACAGAGCCGCAGTATGAAGAAGTCAAAGAGAAAGTTTGTGGGTGCATGTTTGACTGGCTGTTTAACACCCCTGCAGGCTAGATAATCTGACGTAAAAATAGAAGGCCACAGCACTGCTTGGTATACAGCTTCTTTTAAAGTATGAAGTGTAAGGTAGTAAAGTCAGAGCAGGATGTAATTTCTCTCCAGAAGGACCTGGAGAGACTGGAAACGTGGGCAGGTAAATGGCAGATGAGGTTTAATACAGATAAATGTAAGGTTATTCTTTTGGGAAGCAAGAATAAACAGGCGACTTACAAATTAAATGGGGATAAATTGGGGGAATCCTCAATGGAGAAGGATTTAGGAGTGCTTGTAGACAGCAGGCTTAGCAATTGTGCCCAATGTCATGCAGTAGCTGCAAAGGCAAACAAGATCTTATCTTTCATTAAACGGAGTGTAGATGGAAAGGAAGTAAACATAATGATGCCCTTTAATAAAGCATTAGTAAGACCACCCCTTGAATATGGAGTACAATTTTGGGCACCACTGCTTAGAAAAGACATTATGGAACTAGAGAGAGTGCAGAGAAGAGCCACCAAATTAATAAAGGGGATGGACAATCAAACTTATGAGGAGAGGCTAGCTAAATTAGATTTATTTACATTAGAAAAGAGGTGTCTAAGAGGGGATATGATAACTATATAGAAATATATTCGGGGACAATACAAGGAGCTTTCAAAAGAACTATTCATCCCACGGGCAGTACAAAGGACTCGGGGCCATCCCTTCAGGTTGGAAGAAAGGAGATTTCACCAGCAACAAAGGAAAGGGTTCTTTACAGTAAGAGCAGTTACAGTGTGGAATTTATTACCCATGGAGACTGATGGCAGATACAATAGATCTCTTCAAAAAAAGGTTGGACATATTTTTACTATTACTTGGAGATACACTGCTCACACCAAAATACCTACAATGAATAAAATGACCCGGTTAATCGACAGAGATATTGCGACCAGAGAGGTCACAGCAGTCCCTTTAATATGCACTCATGGTCAAAATTGGAGGGAATAAAGTAATGGATATAAATATGTGTCCGGAAGAAATAATGCCAGGATAAACAAAGGGGAGAAACCTGGATGTGTAGTAGTACGTACAGACTCCTATAAATATTAACTACAGGTAAACCCCGTTATAACGCGGTCCTCTGGGTTAAAACGGGGATCTGAGGGGTAAATAGATTATGTATTCTAGTTGTGGTACAGTATATCTATGTGCAGCTGTGTGTTTGAGCTTATGGCAGCATATTATTGGTTTAGCCCCTGCATTTGATATTGATCTGCAGGATAGTGTAGTGTGTGCTTCCACAGAGAGGTTTGCCTTGTTGTCCTACTTGAGCCACCATTGGAGGATTTCAGTGTATTGGCGCCAAACTGAGAGATTAGATGCACTATATATAGACCCAGACTGCTGTAGGGGCTTGATAAAGGACCGTGAGGTCCGAAACGTTGCTCCAGTTTTTCTTGTGTTCTACCCCTGATGCCTGTTTGATGAATTAAACCTTTTTATTTTTGATCATTACCTGTGAGTGCTGCGGATTTGTTTTTCCTGTTATATGTGTGTGTGGGTGTGGGTTGTGTGCAGTGGGTGCAGTGAGAGTGTTTGTTGTGTGCAGTGAGCAGTGTGTGTGCAGTGAGAGTGTGTGCAGTGGGTGCAGTGTGCAAAAAAAAACCGGGAG